>NC_057800.1:233607362-233859081 GCF_018294505.1 Triticum aestivum
TTTTTTTGAAATTACTACGTTCCCCAATAGTAGCATCCTAGCCAGGTTTATGCATAGATGTCATATGCACGATTAGAACACAAAGGAGTTGTGGGCGTGGGTATATACATATTGCTTGCCATCACTAGTTGATTCTTGATGAGGCGGCATTGTTGGATGAAGCGGCCCAGACTGACATTATGCGTACGCTTACGTGAGACTGGTTCTACCGACGTGCTTCGCACATAGGTGGCTAGTGGGTGTCTGTTTCTCCAGCTTTAGTTGAATCGAATTCAATGAACAGGGTTCTTTCTAAAGATCAAAAAGCAATCACTATACCGCATTGTGGTTTTTGATGCGTAAGTAAGAACGGTTCTTTCTTAGCCCGTAGCAGCCACGTAAAACTTGCAACAACTAAGTAGAGGACGTCTAACTTGTTTTTGCAGGGCATGTTTGTGATATGGTCAAGACATGATGCTAAATTTTATTGTATGAGATGATCATGTTTTGTAACACAGTTATCGGCAACTGGCAGGAGCCATATGGTAGTCGCTTTATTGTATGAAATGCAGTCGCCATGTAATTGCTTTACTTTATCACTAAGCAGTAGCGATAGTCGTGGAGGCAATAGTTGGCCTGACGGCAATGATGCTTCAATGGAGATCAAGGTATCAAGCCGGTGACGATGGTGACCATGACGGTGCTTTGGAGATGGAGATCACAGGCACAAGATGATGATGGCCATATCATATCACTTATATTGATTGCATGTGATGTTTATCTTTTATGCATCTTATTTTGCTTAGATCGACGGTAGCATTATAAGATGATCTCTCACTAAATTTCAAGGTATAAGTGTTCTCCCTGAGTATGCAACGTGGCGAAAGTTCGTCGTGCTGAGACACCACGTGATGATCGGGTGTGATAAGCTCTATGTTCACATACAACGGGTGCAAGCCAGTTTCGCACACGCGGAATACTCGGGTTAAACTTGACGAGCCTAGCATATGCAGACATGGCCTCGGAACACCGATACCAAAAGGTCGAGCGTGAATGATATAGTAGATATGATCAACATAGTGATGTTCACCATTGAAAACTACTCCATCTCACGTGATGATCGGACATGGTTTAGTTGATATGGATCACGTCATCACTTAGATGATTAGAGGGATGTCTGTCTAAGTGGGAGTTCTTAAGTAATATGATTAATTGAACTTTAATTTATCATGAACTTAGTACCTAATAGTATTTTGCATGTCTATGTTGCTGTAGATAGATGGCCCATGTTGTTGTTCCGTTGAATTTTAATGCGTTCCTAGAGAAAGCAAAGTTGAAAGATGATGGTAGCAATTACACGGGCTAGGTCCGTAACTTGAGGATTATCCTCATTGCTGCACAGAAGAATTATGTCCTGGAAGAAACGCTAGGTGCCAAACCCGCTGCAAGAGCAACGCCATATGTTATGAACGTCTGGCAGAGCAAAGCTGATGACTACTCGATAGTTCAGTGTGCCATGCTTTACAGCTTAGAACCGGAACTTCTGTGGCATTTTGAACGTCATGGAGCATATGAGATGTTCCAGGAGTTGAAGTTAATATTTCAAGCAAATGCTCGGATTGAGAGATATGAAGTCTCCAATAAGTTCTACAGCTGCAAGATGGAGGAGAATAGTTCTGTCAATGAACATATACTCAGAATGTCTGGGTACCACAACCACTTGACTCAACTGGGAGTTAATCTTCCTGATGATAGTGTCATTGACAGAGTTCTTCAATCACTGCCACCAAGCTACAAGAGATTTGTGATTCCTGAGCTCTTTGCAATGCTAAAAGCTGCGGAAGTAGAAATCAAGAAAGAGCATCAAGTGTTGATGGTCAACAAGACCACTAGTTTCAAGAAAAAGGGTAGAGGGAAGAAGGGGAACTTCAAGAAGAATGGCAAGCAAGTTGCTGCTCAAGTGAAGAAGCCCAAGTCTGGACCTAAGCCTGAGACTGAGTGCTTCTACTGCAAAGGGACTGGTCACTAGAAGCAAAACTTCCCCAAGTATTTGGCGGATAAGAAGGATGGCAAGGTGAACAAAGGTATATATGATATACATGTTATTGATGTGTACCTTACTAATGCTCGCGGTAGTGCCAAGGTATTTGATACTGATTCAGTTTCTAACATTTGCAACTCAAAACAGGGACTACGGATTAAGCGAAGATTGGCTAAGGACGAGGTGACGATGCGCGTGGGAAATGGTTCCAAAGTCGATGTGATCGCGGTCGGCACGCCACCTCTACATCTACCATCGGGATTAGTTTTAGACCTGAATAATTGTTATTTGGTGCCAGCGTTGAGCATGAACATTATATCTAGATCTTATTTGATGCAAGACGGTTATTTATTTAAATGTGAGAATAACGGTTGTTCTATTTATATGAGTAATATCTTTTATGGTCATGCACCCTTGAAGAGTGGTCTATTCTTGATGAATCTCGATAGTAGTGATACACATATTCATAATATTGAAGCCAAAAGATGCAGAGTTGATAATGATAGTGCAACTTATTTGTGGCACTGTCGTTTAGGTCATATTGGTGTAAAGCGCATGAAGAAACTCCATTATGATGGACTTTTAGAATCACTTGGTACTTGCGAACCATGCCTCGTGGGCAAGATGACTAAAACACCGTTCTCTGGAACTATGGAGCAAGCTACAGATTTGTTGGAAATCATACATACTGATGTATGTGGTCCGATGAATATTGAGGCTCGCGGCGGGTATCGTTATTTTCTCACCTTCATAGATGATTTGAGCAGATATGGGAATATCTACTTGATGAAACATAAGTCTGAAACATTTGAAAACTTCAAAGAATTTCAGGGTGAAGTGGAAAATCATCATAATAAGAAAATAAAGTTTCTACGATCTAACCGTGGAGGAGAATATTTGAGTTACGAGTTTGGTATTTATTTGAAACAATGCAGAATAGTTTCGCAACTCACGCCACCCAGAACAACACAGCGTAATGGTGTGTCCGAACGTCGTAATCGTACTTTATTAGATATGGTGCGATCTATGATGTCTCTTGCTGATTTACCGCTATCGTTTTGGGGTTATGCTTTAGAGACGGCTGCATTCATGTTAAATAGGGCACCATCTAATTCCGTTGAGACGAGAACTTATGAACTGTGGTTTGGCAAGAAACCGAAGTTGTTGTTTCTTAAAGTTTGGGACTGCGATGCTTATGTGAAAAAGCTTCAACCTGATAAGCTCGAACCCACATTGGGGAAATGTGTCTTCATAGGATACCTAAAGGAGACTGTTGGGTACACCTTCTATCACAGATTCGAAGGCAAGACATTCGTTGCAAAGAATGGATCCTTTCTAGAGAATGAGTTTCTCTCGAAAGAAGTGAGTGGGAGGAAAGTAGAACTTGATGAGGTAACTGTACCTTCTCCCTTATTGGAAAGTAGTTCATCACAGAAATCTGTTCCTTTGACTCCTACACCAATTAGTGAGGAGGCTAATGATGAAGATCATGTAACTTCAGATCAAGGTACTACCGAACCTCCTAGGTCAACCAGAGTAAGATCCGCACCAGAGTGGTAAGGTAATCCTATTCTGGAAGTCATGTTACTTGACCATGACGAACCTACGAACTATGAGGAAGCGATGATGAGCCTAGATTTTGCAAAATGGCTTGAGGTCATGAAATCTGAGATGGGATCCATGTATGAGAACAAAGTGTGGACTTTGGTTGACTTGCCCGATGATCGACAAGCCATCGAGAATAAATGGATCTTCAAAAAGAAGACAAATGTTGATGGTGATGTTACTGTCTACAAAGCTCGACTTGTTGCGAAAGGTTTTCGACAATTTCAAGGAGTTGACTACGATGAGACCTTCTCACACGTAGCGATGCTTAAGTTCTTCCGAATCATGTTAGCATTGCCGCATTTTATGATTATGAAATTTGGCAAATGGATGTAAAGACTGCATTCCTGAATGGATTTCTGGAAGAAGAGTTGAATATGACGCAACTTGAAGGTTTTATCGATCCAAAGGGAACTAACAAAGTGTGCAGGCTCCAGCGATCCATCTATAGACTGGTGCAAGCATCTCGGAGTTGGAATAAACGTTTTGATAGTGTGATCAAAGCATATGGTTTTATACAGACTTTTGGAGAAGCCTGTGTTTACAAGAAAGTGAGTGGGAGCTCTGTAGCATTTCTAATATTATATGTGGAGGACATATTGTTGATTGGTAATGATATAGAATTTTTGGGTAGCATAAAGGGATACTTGAATAAGAGTTTTTCAATGAAAGACCTCGGTGAAGCTGCTTATATATTGGGAATCAAGATCTATAGAGATTGATCAAGACACATAATTGGACTTCCACAAAGCACATACTATAACGCCCCGAGACCGATGTGCCAGGTGTCGTACAGTTATTCGCTGTTGTTGCCTTGTCATTGCTTGCGTGTCATGCATTGCATATCATGTCATCATGTGCATTTCATTTGCATACATGTTCGTCTCATGCATCCCAGCATTTTCTCCGTTGTCCGTTTTGCAATCCGGCGCTCCGTTCTCCTCCGGTGGTCCTTTCTACCTTCTTCTCGTGTGTGGGGATTAAACATTTCTGTATTGGACCAAGACTTGCCAAGCGGCCTTGGTTTACTACCGGTAGACTGCCTGTCAAGTTTTCGTACCATTTGGACTTCGTTTGATGCTCCAACGGTTAACCGGGGACTGAAAAGGCCTCGTGTGTGTTGCAGCCCAACACCCCTCCAAGTTGGCCCAAAACCCACCAAAACCCCTTCCATCCTCTCGGTCATTCGATCACGATCGCGTGGCCGCAAACCGCACCTCATTTGGACTCTCCTAGCTCCCTCTGCCTATAAATATGCCCTCCCCGTCCATTTTCGCGGACGAAACCCTAGATCCCACCTTATCGCGCCGACGGACACGTCCGCTTCCGTGCCGGACATGTTCGCCGCTCCCCTCCACGCCGCCCCGACCAATTGGAGCGTGCCACGTCAGCCGGCCGCCGCCCTCGCCCAACCGGACGCCGCCACGCGTCCCCACGCCCACTTCCCCGCCGCGCGGGCCCGCCATGCCCGGATCCGGCCCGTGCCGAGCCGAACCGGGCCTGCTCTGCCGCCGCGCAGCCCGCAAGCTGCCTTCACCATTGCGCCCCGCCGCCGTCGTGGAACTCTGGCGAGCCTTCATCGGATCCCCGCCCGGTATCTCCTTCCGCCGAGGCGTGCCTCGCCGCCGCCATCTCAGTCGCCGTGTTCGCCGCCGACCACTGCGTCGCCTGCACCAGGTCGCCGACCATCGTGCCGCCCCATCTCGTTCTGCCCTGGCTCGGTCTCTCCTTACCTCTCTCACTTTGCACTTTGACAGGGATCGCGCCGTCGCCTCGATCCGCTCCTGCCATCGTCTGGAGTCCCTCCGAGCTCGGATCCGGCACCCTCTCCTCTGGATCTGCCCATTCCCGTAGCTCCCCGTGGTGCCCGCCTGCTGGAGTCGACGATTGCTCCGCCGTTGACCTAGGGCGCCGCCGCCCCTGTTCCTGTTCGTGCGCCACGCGCGAGGAGGACGACGCCCTCGCTTGCGTGGGCTGCCTTCCTCTCCTCAGGCCCAACAGCCTCTGTCCCAGGCCGCCTCCTCTTCGCATGGGCGAAGCCCAGGGTGAGCAAACCCCTATCCTCCGCCCCCGTGCGACTTTTACTATTTGGCGCTCACTGAAAAACTACTAAGTCCCCGAAGTTTCCAGATTCATATGCCCTGTTCATCGTGCCGTAACTTTGCATCCGTAACTCCGTTTTGCGCATATAGCATATCAAAATGTTCATCTTAGAGAGTACATCATTTAATTCCATTGCATCATTTTCATTTGAGTTCATCTTGATGCCCGAAATACTGTTAGAAGAGGGCTACTTGAGATAATTGTCAGATGTGCTGCTCCATTTAGTTATTTGTCATTTTTGCCATGATTATTGTGTGATGATATGCCCATGAGCTCTTCATGAGTTTTGTTATATGCCTTGCCATCTTTCCAGAGGTGCAAACTATGTATTTTTGTGATGCGTGTGGTGACTAGCACAAGCCTGCAAAGTGGGGCACTTGTTAATGCTGATTTCAGGGACTTAGCATTTCCACTAAGTCCTTGGCTGTTTATCTCATTATGCCATATGTTCATCTTGTTTCCTAGTGATCCGTGCCTCTTTTGAGGATGATCAGTAAGGATGTTTTGTTAATCTTGTAGTGCTCTATCCATCCATGTCTTTGTTTGCAATTATGGAGCACCCTAGCTTGAGTCAATCAAGCTCTACTTTTGTCATTTCGTGAATCTGGGCAGATTGTCTACTTGTTAGCGATTTTGCCAAGGGTGTTGTAGTTGATCCGTGCATGCTATGTTATTGTTCTTGCCATGTCTAGCTTTTATAATGTGTATTCTTGATGGGTGTATGCTTAGATTGTCATGACTTGCTCTGTGGTGAGTGCATCGTGCTCGTAAACATGCCTACTTGATATCTGTTTTAGCATGCTCCAGTTTTCACTAAGTCTGTGATCTGATTATGCTTTTGTCATGTTCACATGCTTGCAATTGTATTTTCTGATCCCTTTTGGCTCAAGGTCACTAATGGACTTTTGTTAAACTCTTTGAGTAGATCCATGCCATTCTTTACTTTGCCATGTTCAGGTCCTGTAGCATGTAGATTTGTTGCTCTGAAGAGTGCTATCTGATCTGAATTTCCAGACAAGTGTTAATTTCACTAAGTCTGAAATCTGTTTACCATATGCATTTTTGCCATGCTTGTTTGAACCTGTTAATGTATGAATTGGCCGTAGCTCAGTGCTAGACTTTTGTTAAGCATCATGAATGCATCCCTGCCATGTATTTTGTTCCCATGTTTGGGTGTTGTAGCATGTTCATCTTGTTGCTATTAGATGGCTACTTGCTGTTAATCGCAGACAGGTGTCATATTTGAATTGCTTGCCATTTCCAAACCGTAACTCCGTTTCCGGCGTTCTTTATATCGTTTTCAAGCGATTTCATCTCATCTTTCCAGCGGCACACTTGGATTCCCAAGTTGAGGCCAGGTTCATTCATATCTTGTCAAATCATGCATATGCATCGCATACCGCATCCCGCATATCATACCATGTTCATGTGTTGGTTGTTTTACTATGTTGTTTGCTCCTTTCCGGTGTTGCTCCTTCGGGTTGGTTCCGATAACATCGTGTTGGGAGGATTCATTCGACTACGTCCGTTTGTCTTCTTCATGGACTCGTTCTTCTTCCTTGCGGGATTTCAGGCAAGATGATCATACCCTCGAAATCACTTCTATCTTTGCTTGCTTAGTTGCTCGCTCTTTTGCTATGCCTATGCTGTGATACCTACCACTTGCTTATCATGCCTCCCATATTGTTGAACCAAGCCTCTAACCCACCTTGTCCTAGCAAACCGTTGTTTGGCTATGTTACCGCTTTGCTCAGCCCCTCTTATAGCGTTGTTAGTTGCAGGTGAAGATTGAAGTTTGTTCCTTGTTGGAACATGGAGATGTTGTTCCTTGTTGGAACATGTTTACTTGTTGGGATATCACAATATATTTTATTTAATTAATGCATCTATATACTTGGTAAAGGGTGGAAGGCTCGGCCTTATGCCTGGTATTTTGTTCCACTCTTGCCGCCCTAGTTTACGTCATATCGGTGCTATGTTCCCGGATTTTGCGTTCCTTACACGGTTGGGTTATAATGGGAACCCCTTGACAGTTTGCTTTGAATAAAACTCCTTCAGCAAGACCCAACCTTGGTTTTACCATTCGCCACCTAGCCTTTTTCCCTTGGGAGTCGCGCATCCCGAGGGTCATCTTATTTTAACCCCCCCCCCCCCGGGCCAGTGCTTGTTTAAGCGTTGGTCCAACCCAGAGCACTGTGCGGGGCCGTCCCTTGGCAACTTGGGTTACGTTGGCTCCCGTACGCTTAGCTTATCCGGTGTGCCCTGAGAACGAGATATGTGCAGCTCCTATCGGGATGTCGGCGTGTCGGGTGGTCTTGCTGGACTTGTTTTACCATTGTCGAGGATGTCTTGTAGAACCGGGATACCGAGTCTGATCGGAATGTCTCGGGAGGAGGTCTATTCCTTCGTTGACCGTGAGAGCTTGTCATGGGCTAAGTTGGGACACCCCTGCAGGGTTTTGAACTTTCGAAAGCCGTGCCCGCGGTTATGGGCAGATGGGAATTTGTTAATGTCCGGTTGTAGAAAACCTGAAGTTGACCTTAATTAAAATGCATCAACCGCGTGTGTAACCGTGATGGTATCTTTCCGGCAGAGTCCGGGAAGTGAACACGGTGTTGGAGTTATGCTTGATGTAGGTTGTTTTAGGATCACTTCTTGATCATAGATTTCTCGAACGTGCTTTGCCTTCTCTTCTCGCTCTCATTTGCGTATGTTAGCCACCATATATGCTAGTCGCTTGCTGTAGCTCCACCTCATACCTTTACCTTACCCATAAGCTTAAATAGTCTTGATCGCGAGGGTGCGAGATTGCTGAGTCCCCGTGACTCACAGATACTTCCAAAACCAGCTTGCAGGTGCCGATGAGTCCGTGCAGATGACGCAACCAAGCTCAGGAGGAGCTCGCTGAAGATCTTGTCCTTTATCTTGTTTCGTGCTAGTTGATCAGTAGTGGAGCCCAGTTGGGGTCGATCGGGGACCTTTGTCGCTTTTGGGGTTCTTCTTTTATTTTGGTTCTGTAGTCGGACCTTGATTGTATTTGGTTGTTGTAATGGTTTATTCATGTAATTGTGTGAAGTGGCGATTGTAAGCCAACTATGTATCTCTTTCCCTTATGTATTACATGGGTTATGTGAAGATTACCTCACTTGCAACATTGCTTTCAATGCGGTTATGCCTCTAAGTCGTGCTTCGACACGTGGGAGATATAGCCGCATCGAGGGCGTTACACATACCTTGATAAAGTTTTGAAGAAGTTCAAAATGGATCAAGCAAAGAAAGGGTTCTTGCCTGTATTACAAGGTGTGAAGTTGAGTCAGACTCAATACCCGACCACTAAAGAAGATTGAGAGAAAATGAAATATGTTCCCTATGCTTCAGCCATAGGCTCTATCATGTATGCAATGCTGTGTACCAGACCTGATGTGTGCCTTGCTATTAGCTTAGCAGGGAGGTACCAAAGTAATCCAGGAGTGGATCACTGGACAACGGTCAAGAACATCTTGAAATACCTGAAAAGGACTAAGGATATGTTTCTTGTTTATGGAGGTGACAAAGAGCTCATCGTAAATGGTTACGTCGATGCAAGCTTTGACACTGATCCGGATGACTCTAAGTCACAAACCGGATAAGTGTTTTTATTGAACGGTGGAGCTGTCAGTTGGTGCAGTTCTAAGCAAAGCGTCGTGGCAGGATCTACGTGTGAAGCGGAGTACATAGCTGCTTCGGAAGCAGCAAATGAAGGAGTCTGGATGAAGGAGTTCGTATCCGATCTAGGTGTCATACCTAGTGCATCGGGTCCAATGAAAATCTTTTGTGACAATACTGGTGCAATTACCTTGGCAGAGGAATCCAGATTTCACAAAAGAACCAAGCACATCAAGAGATGCTTCAATTCCATCCGCGATCAAGTCAAGGAAGGAGACATAGAGATTTGCAAGATACATATGGATCTGCATGTTGCAGACCCATTGACTAAGCCTCTCTCACGAGCAAAACATGATCAGCACCAAGACTCCATGGGTGTTAGAATCATTACCGTGTAATCTAGATTATTAACTCTAGTGCAAGTGGGAGACTGAAGGAAATATGCCCTAGAGGCAATAATAAAGTTGTTATTTATATTTCCTTATATCATGATAAATGTTTATTATTCATGCTAGAATTGTATTAACCGGAAACTTAGTACATGTGTGAATATATAGACAAACTGAGTGTCACTAGTTTGCCTCTACTTGACTAGCTCGTTGAATCAATGATGGTTATGTTTCCTAACCATAGACATGATTTGTCATTTGATTAACGGGGTCACATCATTAGAGAATGATGTTATTGACTTGACCCATCCGTTAGCTTAGCACAATGATCGTTTATTTTGTTGCTATTGCTTTCTTCATGACTTATACATGTTCTTATCACTATGAGATTATGCAACTCCCGGGTACCGGAGGAACACTTTGTGTGCTACCAAACGTCGCTCTATAGGTGTCTCCGATGGTGCTTGTTGAGTTGGCATAGATCAAGATTAGATTTGTCACTCCGATTGTCGGAGAGGTATCTTTGGGCCCTCTCGGTAATGCACATCACTACAAGCCTTGAATGCATTGTGACTAATGAGTTAGTTTTAGGATGATGTATTATGGAACGAGTAAAGAGACTTGCCGGTAACGAGATTGAACTAGGTATTGAGATTCTGACGATCGAATCTCGGGCAAGTAACATACCGATGACAAAGGGAACAACATATGTTGTTATGTGGTTTGACCGATAAAGATCTTCGTAGAATATGTAGGAACAAATATGAGCATCCAGGTTCCGCTATTGGTTATTGACCAGAGACGAGTCTCGGTCATGTCTACATAGTTCTCGAACCCGTAGGGTCCGCACGCTTAACATTCAGTGACGATCGGTATTATGAGTTTATGTGTTTTGATGTACTGAAGGTAGTTCGGAGTCCCGTATGTGATCACGGACATGACGAGGAGTCTCAAAATGACCGAGACGTAAATATTGATATATTGGACGACTATATTCGGAGACCGGAAGTGTTCCGGATGATTTCGGAGAAAACCGGAGTGCCGGAGGGGTTACCGAAACCCCCCGGGGAAGTATTGTGCCTTAGTGGGCCTGAGGGAAGAGAGAGAGGGCTGCAGCCCAGGAGGTGGCGCGCCCCCTCCCATGGGGAGTCCGAATTGGACTAGGGGAGGGGGTGCGGCCCCTCTTTCCCTCTCCCTCTCTTTCCTTTCCCCTTCCCTCTTCCTAGTTGGACTAGGAAAGGATGAATCCCCTTCCTAGTAGGAAGAGGATTCCTCCTCTCCTTGGGGCGCACCAAGGCTGGCCGGCCTCCCCCCTTGCTCCTTTATATACGGGGGCAGGGGCACCCAAAGACACAAGTTGATTGTTCCAAGCCGTGTGCAGTGCCCCCTCCACCATAATCCACCTCGATCATATCATAGCGGTGCTTAGGTGAAGCCCTGCATCGGTAGCAACATCATCACCATCATCACGTCGTCGTGCTGACGGAACTCTCCCATGAAGCTCTGTCGGATCGGAGTTCGTGGGACGTCATCGAGTTGAACGTGTGCTGAACTCAGAGGTGCCGTGCGTTCGGTACTTGGATCGATCAGATCGTGAAGACGCACGACTACATCAACCACGTTCTCATAACGCTTCCGCTTACGGTCTACGAGGGTACGTGGACGATACTCTCCCCTCTCGTTGCTATGCATCACCATGATCTTGTATGTGTGTAGAATTTTTTTTGAAATTACTACGTTCCCCAACACTATCATGTATGCTATGCTATGTACCAGACCTGATGTGTGCCTTGCTATAAGTTTAGCACAGAGGTACCAAAGTAATCCAATAGTGGATCACTAGACAACAGTCAAAATTATCCTTAGAGGACTAAGGAAAATTCTCTCGGTTATGGAGGTGACAAAGAGTTCATCGTAAAGAGTTACGTCGATGCAAGCTTTTACACCGATCCAGATGACTCTGAGTCTCAATCTGGATACATATTGAAAGTTAGAGCAATTAGCTAGAGTAGCTCCATGCAGAGCATTGTAGACATAAAATTTGCAAAATACATACGGATCTAAATGTGGCAGACCCATTGACTAAACTTCTCTCACAAGCAAAATATGATCACACCTTAGTACTCTTTGGGTGTTAATCACATAGTGATGTGAACTAGATTATTGACTAGTAAACCCTTTGGGTGTTGGGCACATAGCAATGTGAACTATGGGTCTTAATCACATAAAGATGTGAACTATTAGTGTTAAATCACATGGCGATGTGAACTAGATTATTGACTCTAGTGCAAGTGGGAGACTGAAGGAAATATGCCCTAGAGGCAATAATAAAGTTGTTATTTTATATTTCCTTATATCATGATAGATGTTTATTATTCATGCTAGAATTGTATTAACCAGAAACTTGATACATGTGTGGATACATAGACAAAACATTGTGTCCCTAGTAAGCCTCTACTAGACTAGCTTGTTAGTCAAAGATGGTTAAGTTTCCTAACCATAGACATGTGTTGTCATTTGATGAACATGATCACATCATTAGGAGAATGATGTGATGGACAAGACCCACCCATTAGCTTAGCATATTGATCATTCAGTTTTATTGCTATTGATTTCTTCATGTCAAATACATATTCCTTCAACTATGATATTATGCAACTCCCGGATATCGGAGGAATACCTTGTGTGCTATCAAACGTCATAACATAACTGGGTGATTATAAAGATGCTCTACATGTATCTCCGAAGGTGTTTGTCGGGTTGGCATAGATCGAGATTAGGATTTGTCACTCCGAGTATCGGAGAGGTATCTCTAGGCCCTCTCGGTAATACACATCATAAGAAGCCTTGCTAGCAATGTGACAAATGAGTTAGTTGCGGGATGATGTATTATGGAATGAGTAAAGAGACTTGCCGGTAATGATATTGAACTAGCTATGAAGATACCGACGATCGAATCTCGGGCAAGTAACATACCGATGACAAAGGGAATAACATATGTTGTCATTACGGTTCGACCAATAAAGATCTTCATAGAATATGTAGGAGCCAATATGAGCATCCAGGTTCCGCTATTGGTTATTGACCGGAGACGTGTCTCGATCATGTCTACATAGTTCTCGAACCCGTAGGGTCCGCACGCTTAACGTTCGATGACGATTTTGTATTGTATGAGTTATGTGTTTTGGTGACCGAATGTTGTTCGGAGTCCCGGATGAGATCACGGACATGACGAGGAGTCTCGAAATGGTCGAGAGGTAAAGATTGATATATATAGGACGATAGTATTCGGACACAGGAAGTGTTCCGGGGGTACCGGGTACATATTGGGTCACCAAAAAGGGGGTTCCGGGTACCCCCTGGCAAAGATATGGGCCTAATGGGCCAAGAGGGGAAACGCAGCAGCCAGCATGGGCTTTTGCGCCCCCACATGGG
This sequence comes from Triticum aestivum, assembly GCF_018294505.1. Lineage (NCBI taxonomy): Eukaryota > Viridiplantae > Streptophyta > Magnoliopsida > Poales > Poaceae > Triticum > Triticum aestivum. The sequence goes on from NC_057800.1 coordinate 233,620,560, forward strand.
CCGCACTAGAGGGTAAAGGAAAGGGGATAAGAGAGAAGGAAGAGGAGAGATTCGGCCTCCCCTTCCTTCCCTCCTCCCTCCTCTTTCCTTCCTCCTTCGGTGAAAAAGGAAAGGGGGTCAAATTAGACAAGGCCCCCAAGTAGGATTCCTCCTACTTGGGGCACCCCCTTGGCTGCCCCCTCTCCCTCCCACCTATATATATGAGGGGGGCACCTAGAAGATAGATCAACTTTTGTTAGCTGTGTGGGGCGCCTCCCTCCACAGATTACATCCTCAGTCATTTTCTCGTAGTAGGCAAAGCCCTGTGCGGATCACATCGCCATCACCCTCACCACGCCATCGTGCTGACGAAACTCATCTACTTCCTTGACACTTTGCTGGATCAAGAGTTCGAGGGACATCATTGAGCTGAACATGTGCAGAACTCAGAGGTGTCGTACGTTCGGTGATTGATCGGTCGGAACAAGAAGAAGTTCGACTACATCAACCGTGTTGTCAAACGCTTCCGCTTTCGGTCTACGAGGGTACATAGACACACTCTCCCCCTCTCATTGTTATGCATCTCCTACATAGATCTTGCATGAGCGTAGATTTTTTTTTGAAATTGCATGCTATGTTTCCCAACAGATTCTCCCATGTGGGACACTTGGTTCCGGGACGAGCATGACCTGCATCGGCAGGCGGTTTTTTGCCGGTCGTGATCCAAGCCACCATGGGCGCGATCTGCTAGCCGTGTGCGTGCTCTCAGCCCGCCCAGGTCACACGATCGTGCGCGGGTGCGTGCGCAGTCCCACGCCCTTCCCTCGTCATCCTTTCCACCACCAGCTCCCACCATCACCATCGAAAAGTAGGCGGGCTCGTGAGGAGGGTGCTCTAGGACTCTGAGAGGGAGTACGACCGTGCCCAGCACGACTGCCTCGACATGATGATGGCACTTTCGGGTGCCGATGATGTGGCCATACGCGAGCTGGAGGCCAAGGAGGAGCCATTTTCAGAACCCCCCGCTGCAACCTGGAACCTGGAGTTGGTGAGGTAGTCCTAGACATGGACATCTACGGTGCCATGCAACCCACCTTCACCGCCGGCCTCATGGGTGGGCACAGAGCTGTGATCACTTGTAACGCCCCAAGACTGTTGTGCCAGGTGTCTTCCAGTTATTTGTTATTGTTGCCTTGTCTTTCGCTTATGTGTTGCATCTTGTCATGTCATCATGTGCATTGCATCATCATGTTTTCAAAATTTGCATCCGTCCGGGTTCCCCAGTTCTCTCCGTTGTCCATTCTGAGCCCAGACACATTTGTACGCGCCCGCGACACCTCCGAAATAGTATTTTATAAGTGGCCGAAATTTCATCGCATTCGGAGTCCGTTTGACGCCCAACGGATAACTATAGCGACATTATAGTCGGTCAAACGTCGGACGTTTTCGGTCTCTGGAAACAGTTGTCGGGCTGCACTCTCTCTCTCTCTTCTCTCCCGCAAACCTCGGCCTTCTACACAGTCACAATCAGCCCACCTGAAGCCCACTAAATCCACCCTCCGACCGGAACCGTCGGATCGCGATCGGAGGCTCTGGAACGGCCCCAAACCACCCCTAAACCAAACCCTAGCCTCCCCTGCTATAAATAGAACCCCATCCTTCCAAATCTGGACATTCCTTCCCTTCCTCCTCAATTTCCGTGCCCCCCAATCATCATCCGCCACCACTTCCCACCTTCTCCTCCATTTCCGCGACCATCCACTTGGCGCCGCCGCCGTCGCACCCCGGACCAACCGGTGCGCGCCACCTAACCCCGCCAGGCCGCCCGCAGCCACTCATGTGAGGCCACGTCGCCCTTGGCCTCCTCCCACCTCCCCATGGCCATCCCGGCCCGCAGCAGGCCCGCCCCGGGCCAGATCTAGGCCCAGAGGGAGCCCGCGTTGCGCCGCCGAAGCCCGTTCCGCTCCGTCGCCCGCGTGTCGCCCGCTCCTCGCCGGTGCTTCGCTGGAGTGCCGCCCGCGCCGCTCGCCTTCCCGTTGCCGGCCACCAGAGGAGCCGACCCCGCTCGGATCCGCCCCGACCTGCTCCCTCGTCCTCGCACGCGAGCCGCCTGCCACCCACCTCGCCGGATCTTGCATCGCCCGCCAGCGCGCGCCTCCGCCGGAGTTCCGCCGAAGTCAACCTCCGCCCGCGCCACGTCCAAACTCCATGTCGGCATCATCAAGAACTCCTCCGCTGGATCCAGGGCCCTGCGACACGATCCCGACCTCGCCGGCCGTGCCCGTCGCCGTTTCCCCGCACGCCGCCCTTGCTGGAGTTCGGCCGCTGCCGCCGCACGCCGGTGTTGACCGCTGCCCTGCGCGTGGCCCAGATCCAGCAAGGCCCAGCGCGCCCGGCCAGCCCCGTCGACCTCTCTTCCACCGGGCGGGCCAGATCTTGGCCCAGGGTGAGAACCCTCACCACAGCGCCCCTCTGTTTTTCCGTCCTGTTGGGCCAACCCTCAAGTTTCGGCCCGTGTCATGTTTTTTCCCAGATATGCGAATTTAGCATTTTTCTAGAGACTGTAGTTTTTACAGAAAAGTCCCTAGTCCTCACATATCATCTGTTCTTGATCTCTTTCTCTAAGCAAATTTTTCTTCAAGATTCCTCAATTGTGTGGATTTTCAAATCTGTACAACTCTAGAACCTAAGTCAAAGAACGCTTAGTGAAATTCCTCAAGATTCATCCGGTCAAATTCCTCAAACTTGTTCTTATTGCAAAATCTTCTGAGAACGCATATGACCTCTCCAAATTCCTCGCAACTATACTATGTTCACATTTAAACATGTCCGCTGCTGAATCATTAGGTTCTCATCAACTTAACTCATTTGCAGCATTCCTCAAAGAAAAGTTGCATACCTCTTTAGAGAACTCAATCGTTCAAAACCCTCAGCTGAAGAAAATGGCAGATGGCAAGAAACCTCATAAGGGAGGAAAGAAGCTGGAAGTCAACACTGTGTTTGAAATCCCTGAGGATATATACAAGGATTACTGCACTCCTGATGAGGCCACCCATGGAAAGGAAACTAAGAATGAGCGCAAAGTGCACATCCAAAGGATAGAGAGGAGATGGGCACGGGAATGGAGGGAATACATATATGTTACTCCCAAGTATATGAAGAAATTCGCTCTTAATCCTCCATGCCCAAGACCTCCGTTGGCACCTGGCCAAGTAGCTGATCCCACCAGCCTCAAGCGTGGTGAGGATTATCCCGATGAATGGGCCAAGCGCCAAGCCAAGCTAGCCAGAGTAGCTAAGGAAGCAGTGAGGAAATTTAATGAAGACTCTACTGCTGCTGCCACTGCTGAGGCCTCTGCAAGCAAGCCAAAGAAGGCCATGCCAAAGAAGCCGGCTCATAAGCCAAGTGCTTCAACCCCAATGCCCTCACGACCAAGTTCCTCAGCAATGCCCTCACGGCCAGATTCTTCAAAGCCCTCACGGCCAATTCCTCAAGCCGCACCAGCTCCTCCAAAGTCCTCAGCTCCTCCGTCAAAATCCTCAGCACATGTGCATCTCGCCACGTGCCAAAGGCACAAGTGTGCCTCTGCTTTTGGATCCAAAATTGATCCTTGATTACATTGATCTCTGGCACAAGGACCCCAACACTCCTATGCCTGACTTCAAGCTGACTCCTAGCCAAAGTCATATGTTGACTCACTTCATTCAGGAAGAAAAATGGAAATTTCAAAAGGCCAGGCAGTTGAAGAAAGCGCAGTACAAAAAGGAGCGCTTCCTGAATAAAAACGTTGTTTCTATGACAACTGAAGAACTTGTCACTATTCAATCTAAGATCAAGAAACTCAGTGATGAATTTGTCGCATACCGCACTGATTGGCTGGGAGCCAAGGTCCATTTTGTGAAACTAACTGAACAGTTCACTTCCAATGTTGCAGCCCCAACGCAACAAGAAAATCCTCAGGCTGAAGCATCTGCTCAGCCTACTGAAGAAAATGCCAGCACCACTGATGATACTCAGGCTGCTGAAGAAAATGCTAGTACCGGGGCTGATGGCTGCATTCCAGCCGCTGAAGAAATTGCCAGGGCAACCACTAGTGTTGCCCTGATGAAAATGAAGAAGTCAGGGCAACTGCATCAGTTGTGCCTGAAGATCTTGAACCAAATTCCTATACTCCTCCTCCACCTACACCATCTCTGATCCTTCCATCTGCATCAGATGTGAAGAAGACCAAGGCTGCAGAGCGTGCAGCTTTGAAGAAAAGGAAGGCATCAACTGCATCAGATTCTTCAGCTCCGAAGAAAATGAAGCCACTGATCAGCTCATTTGAAAATCCAATTGATGTTGTTCATGTCTCATCTATGCCATCAAAGGACCTTGTTCCTTTTGATGAAGAATACATGATCCCAAGCGGATCCGATGTAGACATTCCTTCTCCTGCTTCCTCAGAGCAGTTGGATGAAGAAATTGAAGCGGATGCAATCCCTTCAACCCCAATAGTCTCATTGCCCATGCCTCAGTTCACTGTTGAAGAGGCCGGCGTTGAAGAAATGAATGAAGACGAAGATGTGTACATTGGATGCACAACTCCAGTGTTGAACGATAACTTTTGGGAAAGTCGGCATCCCAATTCTCCTTTGTTCACACCCCTACAACAAATTCCTCAGTCCCATATCACTACTGAAGTACAAATGGGATCTGAAGAACCTCGTGCCACACCATCTGTCCATGAAGAGATTCCAGCCACTAGTGCTGAAAAAATGTAAATGAAGAATTGAAGTCCCAGGCTGCCACTAAAGAAGAACCTAAAATTCCTCAGCCCGCGAAACCTGAGATCGAGATCCCTGAGGTTGTGATGCAATTGATGGACACTCCTCACCCCAAGCCAAAGGATCCCTTCTCAAAGAAGCAAAAAATCAAGGCCAATGACTTATTCGGCGAGCATGTATTCTCCATGGACTATAATCCTTAAGACTTTGCTCATCTTAGGAGGAAATGCTTCTGGACTGCTAGCTAGGCCAAGTTCTATTCTTCACTACTTTTTAACAAGGATAAAGTCTTCTACCCCGAGCATATTCCTCATGTGGACATGGAATCACTGCCTTGCTTCTCTCCTGTCCTCAGTGTGCTTCATGACGCAGGCCTCCTCAACTTTTGCTCTGATATTGTTGATTGGAATGAAGAGCTTATTCTTTAGTTCTATGCTACACTGCACATCATAGGTGATCCTGATGATATCAACACTTTGGTATTGGACTGGATGACCGATAACACTCATTATAAAGCACCGGCCTCTGAATTACTTCATGCCCTGCCCATCAGTCCACCCCTTGAAGGAGCTTGCTGTCCGTACCAGGAGCCTGAACTCACTTCCCATTACATGCAAGTGCTGATGAAGCCCCTGAAGCCCGGTCAAATGCCAAGGACCAAATTCCTCGTGAAGGAATTGCTATATGTGCCCAGAACTGTCTATCGCATTCTGATGAGGACAATGAGTCCTATCAAAGGCCACGATTCGTCTGATGAGGAAATTGTTGGCATCATGAAGAATCTGCTATTCAATACCATACATGGCATTCCTGTCAATTATCATGATTTCTTCATGAGGACTCTGGCAAATGTTGCACTCTCTCTGATTGAGTTGAAGCCTTATGCTCCTTGGATTATGAGATTCCTCAGAACAACGTCTTCACTAAACTATAAGGCTGACTTTCAGAATCACCTCAGCTACCTGCCCCCAATTGAAGTCCTCAAGCAGAGTTATTCCTCAGCTAATGAAAAGGGCAAGGCACCTACTGTCATTGATGAAGGCATTCGTCCATTGGATGGTTAGTTTCACAAAGTTGCATCTTATTCCACCAATGATGACTATACCACTCATGATTCTGCTGCACATGCATCCAAGCCAAATCCTCAAGCCACAGCTCCCAGGGTGATGACTGACCATGAGTTGCTTCTTAGTCTTCACCAGAAGGTGGATCGAAACCATAAATGGGTTAAGCGTCAGTTTGGTTCTCTTCTTCACAACATGACTTCTACACATACTGCAATGAAGAAAAATCATTACTACCTCCATGAAGTTTTCGATCGCACCTGGGCTATCTTATCACATCTGTATGGTGAAGAAGATCTGAAGCAAATGGGTCTCAAGGAGAACTTTGATTGGTCTGCACCCCCGGTGAAGAAATTCAAGAAAGTCAAAGTTCCTTCCTTGGTGGCCAGCTCATATTCTTCATCCCGCGACACCGATGAGTTTGAAGACTTGGACAACACTGCTGCAGGCCCTACAACAACCAACAACCCCAACAACGATGGCGCTCCTCCATCAACTTGATATTCTTCAGGGGCGTTAGTCCTCATTTTCGATCCTTTTGGTCATTCGATGACAAAGGGTGAGAAATTTGAGTTAGTCTTCAAGCGGGTCTACATATATGGGCGTTTTTTTCTAATTTACAACTCTCGTTCTTTTGAAGACTTTGCTGGATCGAGTTGTAAACTTAAACTCTATGGTGGTCTGATACTTTTGCTGAGTTTTTCTGCATGCTTATTCCTTGTTAATGTTAATGCACGCATGACGAATTACATCAGTCACCATATTTCATCATTCATTTCAAATTCTTCATATTATATGTTAAATGCGTGTATGAATTACAAGATATATGGGGTGATCTCCATGATTCTACTCTTCAAAGTGTGCATTGCTTCAAAAGCAAATTCCTCACTATGCACATCTTCAGGTGGAGTTCTTCTATATCTTGCAATCAAATTCCTCAATTTCAGTATTTACACTTCATATGTTTATCCCCATTGAAAACTTAACCTATATTGTCATCAATCACCAAAAAGGGGGAGATTGTAAGTGCATCTAGTGCCCCTAAGTGATTTTGGTGTATTGAAGACTTATAGGTTAAGGGACTGATGCGTTTGTGAGTGTACACAGGTCTATAAGTCTATGATGAGTTTGATATTTACAGAGAAAGTCGGCCCCTAAAAATGAAGATCTTCGACTAAAGACTTTGGATTTCTGAAGACTTTTTGAAGACTTTGAAAGTGAAGAAATTGGTGTGATCCTGAAGACTTAGTATTCATTCGAGGAACATGAAGCGTGAAGACTTTTGTTTTTGTAGTTTCATTTTCTCTTTCTTGAGTCATAGGAAACACCCTACTGTTAAAGGGGTCGAGGAAATACTAAGGAAAAATTTCCAAGTGATGCTCAATTCAAATCCTACACCTACCAATCCCTTCGAGTGAAGCCATTGGAAATATCATACAGTTCAGTCAATTTCTTCAGTGACAGAGACGAAGTCCTTCTAGTCTGTGAGGAATTTGTTCTAACTGAGGAGTTAGGGATTCGCTAGTGCGGATTGCCTACACATTGAGGAACATGATAGCCCTGAGGAATTTGATACTCAAAATTCCGACCATTGCTATGTTATGCGCCAGTTGTCCCAAAATATCTACCCACCTAACGGTCATATCATTGAAGGGAATTTATGTCTTATCATGTTGAGCTGCTCCCTAGGCTATAAATAGCCGCCCCCTACAACCACTAGCTGGTTGGCTTCTCCAAGAGAAACTGGCACTTGTCATTTGAGAGCATCCCATCCTCCGAGGACTTTGAGTGAAAATCATCAAGTGAGGAAAACCCAAACCCAAACACCTACAAACCCAAAGTGATTGAGCATCACTGAAGAGATTGATCCTGCGTCATGGTCTAGAGCATCCAAGAGGAAACTGTGGATCGCCGAGTGACCGAGTCTGTGAAGGTTTGGAAGTCACCTGAAGACTTACCACGAGTGATTGGGCGAGGTCTGTGTGACCTTAGCTTAAGGGGAATACGGTGAGGACTGAGTGTCCTGAGCTGCGTGTTCAGGACTGGGTGTCCGGGACTGTGTGTCCTTAGGTTTAAATACCTAGTCGCCCTAACCAGACGTACAACTGTCAGAGCAGTTGGAACTGGTCTACCAAATCATTGTCTTCACTCAGCTAACTGGTTTCAATTCCTCAACCCTTCTATTTCCTCATTTCTGTGTTGTGTGCTTGTTCATATCTATTTGAAGACTTTGACTGAAGACTTTCTCTATTTCCTCAATTCAATTTCTTCAGTCTGTTTGTCTTTATCCTGTGTTATCCTGTGTTTATGCCTTCTGTACTCTGTGCTTGTTATCATTTCATCATGAAGACCATGCTCATGTACGGTTATGTTTACTTCTGAGTACTTATTCCGCTACAAGTAGTTCTTCACTTAGGAATTTCCTCACCCTGAAATTCCTCAGTGAAGAATTCATAAAAATTGCCTATTCACCCCCCTCTAGTCGATATAACGCACTTTCAATTGGTATCAGAGCAAGGTACTCCCTTGTTCTGTGTGATTTTGGTTTAACCACCTGGAGTTTTAGTTATGTCGACCGCGGGTATGATCAAGGTTTCTGCTGGGTGTCCTACCTTCGTTGGGACGGACTACCCCTACTGGAAGAATAAGATACGCATGCATCTTGAGGCAATTGATAACGATCTCTGGTATGTTGTAGAGAATGGTGTTCCCTCTGTCACTCCCACCACAACGTTGCTGATGTGAAGAGATTCAAGCATCTCGACTCTCAAGCGAAGAATATCATATGTGGATATCTGAGCAAAGGGCAGTATGGCAGAGTGAGTGCTTTGGAGACAGCAAAGCTTATCTGGGGCAGGCTGTCCAAGGTCAATGAGGGAGTCTCAACACAGCGTGACTCTCAACGTTCTACGCAATCTCTTCAACCGCTTCAAAAGACTCGACAATGAAAATGCTAAGCAAACCTTTGATCGCCTCACTGACATCTCAAATGAGCTCCAAGCACTTGGTGCCACTGATATCACCGAGCATGAGGTGGTGAAGAAATTGCTGAGATCGCTTGATTCCTCATTTGATACCTTGGCATTGATGATAAGAGAACGTGGAGACTATAAGTCACTTGATCCCGCTGATATCCTGGAGAGACTAAACACTCATGAGTTCCAGCTTGCTGAGAAGACAGATCTCTATGGACCAAGTTATGGTAGATCACGGGCTCTGAAGGCCAAGGCAATGTCTGAATCTGAAGGTGAAGATTCTGGTAGCAGCCTTGGTGACCCTGAAGAACTGAGCCAGGAGCTAGCAATGCTCGTGAGGAAGTTTCAGAAGTTCCCAAGACGTGGTTGCTTTGGTAAATCCTCAAGAAGTGGTGACTTGAGATCAGATTCCTCATCCCATGATTACAAGAAGAGACTCTGTCACAAATGCAAGAAACCTGGACACTACATTCAAGATTGTCCTCAGTGGGAAAAGGAATCAAAGAAGAAGTACAAGGATTACAGTTCTGATGATTCAAAGAAGAAGAAGAAAAAATCTTCAAAGACCTCGTCATCAAAGTCTTCAAGGTCCTCATCTCACAAGAAGAGCAGCTCCAAGAAGGCTCGGGCATTCATTGGCAAGGAAATGGACTCTAAGGCTGAATCTGAGGAAAATGAGGAAGAGGAGGAATCTAAGGAGTCAGACTCTGGTGTGGCGAGCCTAGCCCTCGCTATCACATTCGTCAGCAAGTCCATCTTTAACTCTGAAGAAAATGACCTCCCCAACACTACTGATGACGGCGATGAGGACTGCGCTCCCACCTATTGCTTCATGGCAAAAGGCTCAAAGGTACTCAAATATCCCTCCTCTAAATCTAGTGAGGATGAATCTGATGAAAACTTCAAATCCATCTATTCTAAACTTGCTAAGATTGCTGTGAAACTGCAAAAGTCTCTTGAAAAGGTTCAAAACATGCTAGATAAAAGCGATGATATGTTGGGCGAGGAAATGGATCGCACTAAAATTTTAACTGAAATCTTCAGAGACTTCAGTCCAAGTTTGACAATCTTCAAGGTCATCATAACACTCTCCTATCTGATCATGAGAAGCTTTCTTATGAATTTCTTCAAAGAAAGCAAGATCTTGAGCAGTTAAGAGTGAGTTATGAAGATCTTCAGAAGGAGCGTGATTCATTACTTGCTCAATAGATCAGCGCTACTCAGGATGAATTTGTTCCTCCATGTTTGAAGTGCATTGAACATGAAACTGCTAATTCTTCACCTGAATGCTCAAATACTTCTATTCCTGCAAATTTCTCAACTGCCTCTGCTATCACTAATTTCCCATCTGAGGACATTGCTAGTATCACTGATGATGCAGGGCTGAAGGAATTGTATATGATAGGCATGTACAAAAGCCTCAAAGGGCATCATGCTCTTTGTGACATGCTTAAAAAGCAGATCCTCAACAGGAACCCTAGGAAAGAGGGTATTGCCTTTGAGAGGAAACTCAATGCTGATGGGACCTACTGGAAACCTGAGCAGTATCCCAAAACCTCATGGGTTGCTACAAAGGGACCTTCAGTCGATCCATCTACTTTATCTAGCTTTACATGTGAATCTTCATATTCTTCTGATGAGCCATTTGACTCCAATTATAAACTGTTCAAAAATCAGAATGGTGAAGTATTTGCTAGATATGTTGGCACTAACTGCAGGAATGGTTCTCCTATGAAGAAAATCTGGGTTCCCAAAAGGTGCCTTAAAAATCTTCAGGTGAATGTCATCATGACACCGCCTGAGAAGAGTAGGAACCCCAGATCAAATTCTCCATATGGACCAAATTCTTCATATGGACCCAAGTCCTCATACGGACCAAACTCCTCACATGGATCAAATTCCTCAAAAGGATCAAAGTCCTCATATGAACATCATCGTGCTAACCCGACTGTTTCACAGGGAAGATCTAAGGATTATGGATATGTGCATTATTCTTCAAATCATTATGTTCATAAGTCCTTGAAGAATTTCTCTGCTTACTCCTATGCTTACCCTAACCCCTCTTATGTGAAACAAAGTGGATTGGCATCTATGCCACCTTTCTCTTATGGAGCTCGCAGAATGATGAACTCTTTGCCACCCCTTCAGATGTGGGTGGTGAAGAAAAAGAACTAACCTCTTATGCAGGGTCAGGTCTCCAGATGAACTTAATCATCTGAAGAATTTGCTGGAGACCTAAATTTGCTTGAAAGGACGCAAGCTAATCATGAAGAAATGAATTTTCATTTCTCACGTCCTCATACTGCTTTATTTGTTCTATTGCTTGATGAAATTGATCTGATGAAATTGATACCATATTCTTCACTGCTGAAGTATATGAGTTCGTAAGTTGCACTAATTCATCTGCAGGATGATCAACCCAAAGCCACTGAGTGGGTCCTCGATAGTGGATGTACAAATCACATGACTGGTGACAGGAGCTTATTGATGGACTCTGCTTTATCTCCATCACATCTGAAGCATAGCACCTACGCTCACAAAGGCAAAAGCAGGGTATTGGGTCTAGGTAAGGTTGCCATCTCAAAGGATTGACACATGGACAAAGTCATGCTTGTCGAGTCCTTAGGGTTCAACCTCATGTCTGTTTCAATGCTTTGTGATCTTGATATGGTTGTTGTATTTGGCAAGTATCGTTGTGTTGTGATCATGGAAGCTGACAATTCCAAAGTCTTCGAAGGCTTTAAGAGAGGAGATTTGTATATTGTTGATTTCTCTACAGGACCACAACCAACTACATGTCTACTTGCATAAACTTCAGAAGGCTGGCTATGGCATCGACAACTTGGTCATGCTGGCATGAGGAATCTGCACACGCTCGCGAAGAAGAAGCATGTCATTGGCATCGAGGGTGTCAAATTCATCAAGGACCATTTGTGTGGAGCCTGTGAAGCTGGAAAGATGACCAAGGCCAAGCATCCAGCGAAGACTATCATGACTACTACTCGACCATTTGAATTGCATCACATGGATCTCTTTGGCCCTACTCACTATGCCACATTTACTAATGTTGCATCTTTATATGGCTTTGTCATTGTTGATGATTATTCTCGATATACATGGGTGCATATCATCACTTACAAAACTAAAGTGCAGGAAGTCTTCAAACGATTTTCCTCGAGGGCCTCAACCAACTTTGGTGTGAAGATCAAGCACATCAGAAGTGATAATGGAACTGAGTTCAAGAACACTGGTCTTGATGACTATCTTGATGAACTTGGTATTATTCATGAGTTATCTGCTCCTTATACTCCTCAGCAAAATGGCGTGTGGAGTGCAAGAACAGGACTCTTGTTGAGATGTCCCCCACTATGCTTGATGAGTACAAGACGCCACCTCGCTTTTGGCCTGAGGCAATTGATACTGCGTGCCACATCATCACCATGGTATATTGATACGTCTCCAACGTATCTATAATTTTTGATTGTTCCATGATATTATATTATCAACCTTGGATGTTTTATATGCATTTATATGTTATTTTGTATGATTTTTGGGACTAACCTATTAACCTAGAGCCCAGTGCCAGTTTCTGTTTTTCCTTGTTTTAGAGTATCGCAGAAAAGGAAAATCAAACGGAGTCCAATTGACCTGAAACTTCACGAAACTTATTTTTGGACCAGAAGAGTCATGGGCTGCCCATGAGGGTGGGGGCGCGCCCACCCCCCTAGGCGCGTCCCCTGCCTCGTGGACAACCCGGAGATCCACCGACGTACTTCTTCCTCCTATATATACCCATATATCCAAAAAACTTCAGGGAGCACAATAGATCGGGAGTTCTGCCGCCAGAAGCCTCCGTAGCCACCGAAAACCAATCTAGACCCGTTCTGGCACCCTGCCGGAGGGGAATCCCTCTCCGGTGGCCATCTTCATCATCCCGGTGCTCTCCATGACGAGGAGGGAGTAGTTCTCCCTTGGGGCTGAGGGTATGTACCAGTAGCTATGTGTTTGATCTCTCTCTCTCTCTCGTGTTCATGAGGTGGTACGATCTTGATGTATCGCGAGCTTTGCTATTATAGTTGGATCTTATGATGTTTCTCCCCCTCTACTCTCTTGTGATGAATTGAGTTTTCCCTTTGAAGTTGTCTTATCGGATTGAGTCTTTAAGAATTTGAGAACACTTGATGTATGTCTTGCACGTGCTTATCTGGTGGTGACAATGGGATATCATGTGATCCACTTGATGTACGTTTTGGTGATCAACTTGCAAGTTCCGTAACCTCGTGAACTTATGCATAGGGGTTGGCACACGTTTTCGTCTTGACTCTCCGGTAGAAACTTTGGGGAACTCTTTGAAGTTCTTTGTGTTGGTTGAATAGATGAATCTGAGATTGTGTGATGCATATCGTATAATCATACCCGCGGATACTTGAGGTGACATTGGAGTATCTAGGTGACATTAGGGTCTTGGTTGATTTGTGTCTTAAGGTGTTATTCTAGTACGAACTCTAGGATAGATTGAACGGAAAGAATAGCTTCGTGTTATTTTACTACGGACTCTTGAATAGATCGATCAAAAAGGGTAACTTTGAGGTGGTTTCGTACCCTACCATAATCTCTTCGTTTGTTCTTGCTATTAGTGACTTTGGAGTGACTCTTTGTTGCATGTTGAGGGATAGTTATATGATCCAATTATGTTATTATTGTTGATAGAACTTGCACTAGTGAAAGTATGAACCCTAGGCCTTGTTTCCTAGCATTGCAATACCGTTTATGCTCACTTTTGTCATTAGTTACCTTGCTGTTTTTATATTTTCAGATTAAAAAAACCATTATCTACTATCCATATTGCACTTGTATCACCATCTCTTCGCCGAACTAGTGCACATATACAATTTACCATTGTATTGGGTGTGTTGGGGACACAAGAGACTCTTTGTTATTTGGTTGCAGGGTTGTTTGAGAGAGACCATCTTCATCCTATGCCTCCCACAGATTGATAAACCTTAGGTCATCCACTTGAGGGAAATTTTCTACTGTCCTACAAACCTCTGCACTTGGAGGCCCAACAATGTCTACAAGAAGAAGGGTGTGTAGTAGACATCAAGCTCTTTTCTCGCACCGTTGCCGGGGAGGTTAGAGCTTGAAGGTATATCTTTAGATCTTGCAATCTAATCTTTTTATTTCTTGTTTTTGCACGAGTTTAGTTTATAAAAGAAAACTAGAAAAAAATATGGAATTGAGTTTGCCTCATACGCTTTTTAATATCTTTCGTGAGTATAATGGAAAGGAAATTGTGCCAAAGTGTTAGAAGAAGAATGCATTAAAATGTTTGACACTAAATCTTTGAATGATGAGCATGATTGCAATGTTATTAGTATGAACTCTTTGAATATCCATAGTACTAATGATGATTGCACTAGTCATGATGAGAATGTCTCTTATAAGCATGTCAATTTTTATGGACTGCATAGAGTTTGCAAGTACACACCAACTAGGGAAGATAGATTTTACAAGAGGCATAAGTACTTAGAAACTAAATGGTTGCAAGAAAGGCTAGATGTTTGTGCTGAAAATTTAAATTTTCTTAGCCGTACTTGTGAACTTTGCAATGAACGCGGTCATTTAACCATCTGATGCAAATTGTTTCATGATCTAATCGTTTCCAAAAATTGTGATGACTTGATATCCCTTGCACATCACAAACGCGACGTTATCGGAACTAACCTGAAGAAGCAACACCGGAAAGAAGCAAACAACATAGTAAACAACCATCACATAAGAATGGCATGATGCACAAGCAAGTATGATGCATGTCTGGTTTAAAGAGGCATGGAATGGAAAAATGTACAAACAATCCTACAAATTAAGTGGAGCTCAATATGCAACGAGTTGCATATTGACGAAACACCACATTTGATTATTTAGTTCGATCTCGTTTATGTACCCCAACAACATTAAATGTTCTTAACATGGCAAGGGGTGAAGCAAATAAAAACTACCTATCTATGCAAGTTTAAATGAGGCCGGACCAACAAGCAACAAGTCCGGAAAAATCATCATGTGCATATTTTAGGTTTGGTACTGTTCTGCCCTAGACACAATTTTAGAGTTAATAAACATGCAAAATGAGTGCATCATGTTAAACTAGGCATTTTTCTACCCCATTTACATATAAAAATTATTTAAAATGGAGCTACGGTTATTAAGTTATGAATTAAAGCATTTTAACATGGCAATAGGCAAAATATATGCAAACATCATTTTAAACATTTTAACATGATTGAAAGTGGCATATTATGAAACTACACAAATTCTAAGCAACTTTCATATATAGAGTTTTTACATGTGATGCTTAGTTTGTGAGTTAAGATATGCATGAAGTAAAGGGGGTTTTCTGCAAAATTGACGTTCTTGTGGATAAAAGAGAAATCTACTAGACAGGAAAAAAACACCACGCGGTCCAAAGGCTGGATCAAGCTGGGCTGCTCACCACAGAACTTGGGCCGGCTCGGTAGTGTTGGGCTCGGGACGCACTGGGCCTGTGCGTGGCCCACCTGGCACACGACATTGAGCAGCCCGAGCGTTTGACCATCTCGCTCGACAGAGAGACGGTGTGGCGGCACAGAAGGTCAACGGCGGGACGGCAGCGGGACTTGGCGGGCGACGCAGAGGAGGTCCGGGGCGCCGGGGAACCACGGCGTTGGGGTGGATCCCGCCGAAAAAGAGCTCGGGGACGGCGAGGTTGGACGAGGCAGGGCTGTGGGGAATCTGCAGGGCGTCGGGGCCCCCTTGGGTCCGGCACGAGCGTGCGATGTAGACGGAGGGCGACGGGGTTGGGTGGCCGCGCGCACGGGAAGAGAGGAGGAAGGCGACGATGAAATTGTTGTTGCTGTCGCCTGCGGCAGCAAAGCTCCGGCGCGGCAGAGGCCATGGGGCGCTGGAGTAGCTCGAGAGCTCGAGCAGCGATGAACTTGGTGAAGCAGGGGAGCAGGCGGGGCTGCTGGGACTCCGACAAGCTGGGGCGGCGCGTCCATGGCGAGGCAGGGGCGCGGACGACGCGAAGACAGCCGGATCCGGGCGGCGTCGCTCCCGGCAAGAACTTGGCGGCAGACATGGTGGCTCGGCGCCTGTCAAGAGAAACAGGGGAGAGATGAGAGGCGGGAAGGAGGAAACGAGCAAGGAGGAGGAAGGTGATGGGCACGATGGGGTCCTGCGGGTGGTAGCCGGCGACAGCTGCCGGAGGAGGCTCGAGCAATGGCGACGAGGATGCCTTGGACACAAGGATCGGGAGCTCCTCTCCCGTCCATGCGTGGAAGACGAGCATGAGCGTGGGGCACGGGGCACGGGGCGATGGCTGGATGAGAGGATCCAGGGGAGGCGCCAGTAGGATCGTGGGGTTCTCGGCGTTTGGGCAGGTGGCTGCGCTCGGGATCGAGCCTCGTGCTCGGTCTGGAAGTGGGCACGAGGACGGGTCGAAGGGAGGAGGTGGAGGCTGGATGGATCTAGACCAGGGAAGGATGAGGCTGGTGATTGGCTCACTAGTGATCCTGAGGGGGAAACGAAGAGGAGACAAGGTGGAGGTTTTTGCAGCGGCGGGGAGGAAATGATTGATGGGATTGCCTAGCCTAGGGTTTGGACTAATATAAAGGGGCAATAGGATTAGGTTTGGACCCTCGGATCAAAATCGGATGGTCATGGATAAATATATTAGGGAGCCCAATTAACAAAACGGACATGGTTTATAGATGTTAGGGGATGATCCTGATCCAACGGTGATGATTGTCCGGGTCGGGTCCGGGACAGCTTTCGCACGCGCGCGCGAGGAGGTCCGCGGGCTGACGAGAGAGCTTAGGTTGGGCCTGGCGGTAGGTAGTGGACTGTGTAGAGGGGCTTGGGCTGAGAGGAGAGGAAAGAAGGCAGACCGGCAACCATTTCCGGAGACCGAAAATGTCCGACGTTTGACCGGCTATACTGCCGCTATAGCTAAACGTTGGGGCGTCAAACGAACTCCGTATGAGATGAAACTTGGCAGGCGACCTACTAACAACATAACAACACCGCATGCCAACTTTCAACCCATTCCAAGAACATTTTCCGGCCACTTATAAAATAATATTTCGGAGATGTCGCGGACGCGTGCAAGTGTGTCTGGGCTCACAATGGACAACAAAAAGAACGAGGAGACCGGGATGGATGCAAGTTTTGAAAACATGATGATGCAATGCACATGATGACATGGCAAGCTGCAACACGCAAGGAAATGACATGGCAAAGACAGCGAATAACTGGAAGACACCTGGCGCAACGGTCTCGGGGCATTACAACACTCCACCACTACGAGAGGATCTCTTCCCGAGATCTAGGATGGCACCGAAGAGAAAACGAAAGATGAAGAGATAAAACAAAGTTGCTTCTTTGACAAATGAGTGAAACCAAAGAACCTTGTGAGGTTGAACAAATTGAAAGAAAGAATACAACGAAGATGAACAAAGTTGAAAACACTCCGTTAGAAAAGAGGAACAAGGAACATTATGAGAACCTTGTAGGTAGAAAGACATAAGAAAATGTCAGCGTTATGGGAACGGGGGTCCCTAGACTTGCTTACCTGCGGCCTGCGGCGTGGCTCGAGTGGGGGCCCAGTGCGGCCCAGCTTCATCAGCTCAAACTCAAGACCCTCGCGAGGGGCCAAGCCCTGCGGGGCGGACGACAGGAAGCTTCCTCAGGAGCAGCCTCATCAGGCAGGCTCGCGAGGAGGTGGAGAGATCAAGGCAGGGGCACCTCGCGAGAAGCCCATGATGCAAGGCATGACGATCGAGATCAGGCGGGCGCCAGGCAGGCACCGGCCTGTGCAGTGTCCTTGTTTCCCCTTCGGTGCAAAGGGAACAAGCACAGTCCAAGGCATCGGGCAAAGGTTACCATTCCGGTGCAACGAGACCAAGACCGGCAGAGCGGCAAGACGGAGGTCATCGTGGAGCCCAAGACGGCGTCATCACCAGTGCTTTTGGCAGCCGAAGACCACCTTTGGTCAGGATAACATGTACTAGATGTTCCCCTTCAAAATGGCCAGTTGTTGGCGCCCTTCCCGCTCGCATTTTGGGAAGAGGACCAGGGCCTCTATAAGTAGGACTAGCCACCATGAGGGAGGGGGATCCTGGACCAAGCAGAACATACCACACCAGCTCAAGAACACCTCTCGCGAGGCCGTTCTTCCCCTGTATTGTTCATCATCAGCCCCTGAGACAATCCACTACACCACACACTGGAGTAGGGTATTACACCACATCGGTGGCCCGAACCAGTATAAACCTCGTGTCCCTTGTGTGTTCTTCTTTCTAGCCTAGATCTCTTGCGAGCCATAGAAGCGCGTGTCGGTAGGGGAAAGATCTCCGTGCGCACCCTAGAGTTCGAACCTTAAGGGTCTGCCGAAACCCGAAATTCGACATTTGGCGCGCCAGGTAGGGGGTGCGCCGGAGTTCTCCCTCTCGACGACCCGCTCTCCACCAACATCGCGTTTCGCCCTCATGGCGGACAACGCGCCGCCCGCTCCGGCAACCGATGCCGGCACTGGGGCCGGGGGGCTCCGAGCCTTGGCCCCCACCTTGCAGCAGGTGCAGTGGCCGCACAAATTCAAGCCTGAGACGCCGCGCGACGGATCCTCTGGTTTTCCTGCTAGCATATGAGGAGGTCGTCCTCAAAGTCGGGGCGACGACCGAGTGATGGCCAACTGGTTCCCCATGGCCCTCGCCGGTGACCCACGCGCATGGATCCTCCACCTACCGACGGCTTCTGGGACCTCCTGGGAGGAGCTGCACGACCTCTTCCTCGCCCATTATGTCGCACCAGTGCCGCCCGTCGTCGCAGCTCTCCTGGGTGGCTCACAGGCACCACCCTCGAGCCGCCACATCAAGCCATTCACCCGCCGGATCAGCACCGCCTCCAAGCATCGAGAAGCCCCCCCCCCCCCCCGCGGGCTGGGTGGCGCCCGAGGCCGATCTAACCTTCGACTTGGATGATCACCCCTTCAACCCCATCGGTTCGGGCGCGCTCCCGATGCTGTGCACCCCCACCATCTGCCAAGTGGCCGTCACCAGGACCCTCATTGACGATGGTGCCGGCCTCAACGTACTCTCGGTGGAGGCCTTCAACCTCCTCCACGTGCCGCTAGACCGGCTTCTGCCTAACAGGCCTTTCTCGGGTGTCGGAGTCGGTTCCACCGCCTCCTTGGGACAGATCCGCCTCCCGGTGACCTTCGGCACCCACGGCAACTTCCGCACAGAGCTGATCGACTTCGACATCTCCCCCACCGGCCTCCCCTACAACGCATCCTCGGCTATCCGGCCTTCACCCGGTTCTTGGCAGCAACTCACCCGGCGTACAACCTCATGAAGATGCCCGGGAGCAGCGGCGTCCTTACCGTGTCAGGAGACACAAGGGACGCATTACAGGCGCTCAAGCTTGCTTTCAGGGCGGCCGCGATGGCGCAACCCACCAGCACCGATGCCCTTGAGACCAAGGGGGTTGCGCCGGCTAAAAAGAAGCAACTGTTCACCCAAGACAAGGCGGAAACCAAGCAGGTACCGGTCGACGAGGACGGGTCCACTAACGCTACCTTCACCATAGGAGCCAACCTCGAGCCCGAGCAGGAGAAGGCCCTAGTGAGGTTCCTGCGTGCGAACAAGAAGGTGTTCGCATGGGAATCCGATCAGTTAGCAGGGGTCCCGAGGGGTGTGATTGAGCATCACCTTAATGTGTGCCCCAATGTGCGCTCCGTGAAGCAGAAGGCGAGGCGACAGTCCACTGAGAAACAAGCTTTCATCGTTTAGGAGACCCGGAAGCTAGAAGCGGCAGGAGTTATCCGCGAGGTCCGTTACCCAAATTGGCTTGCTAATCCGGTCGTTGTGCCGAAAAAGGGGGGAAAGGAACGCATGTGTGTTGACTTCACCAACCTCAACAAAGCCTACCCACAGGATCTATTTCCGCTCCCCCGCATTGACCAGATAGTCGACTCTACCACAGAGTGTGACCTATTGTGCTTCCTAGATGCCTTCTCAGACTATCACCAGATCAAGATGGCGGAAGAAGATGTGGAAAAAACAGCTTTCCTGACCCCATGTGGAGTGTACTGCTACACGTGCATGCCATTCGGGTTGCGCAACGCAGGCGCAACCTTTCAGCGGCTGATGCACATCGCCTTAGGCTGGCAGCTCGGGAGGAACACTGAAGCTTACGTCGACGACATTGTGGTGAAGTCCCAGGAGGCAAAAACCCTGATACAAGACCTAGAAGAAACCTTTGCGAGCCTCAACGAAGTGGACCTACGGCTCAACCCGGAGAAGTGCGTGTTTGGGGTCCCCTCGGGCAAGCTCCTGGGTTTTCTCGTGTCCCACAGGGGCGTTGAGGCCAACCCAGAGAAGGTCAAAGCAGTCGAAGATATGAGCCCGCCAAGGATCCTCAGAGAGATGCAGAAGCTCACAGGGCGTGTAACCGCGCTAGGGCGCTTCATCTCCAAGCCGGGGAACGACCACTGCCCTTCTTCAAGTTGATGAAGAAGAAGGGCCCCTTCGAATGGACTGAAGAGGCCAACAAGGCATTCCAAGATCTCAAGAGGTACCTTACCAGCCCACCAGTGATGGTAGCTCCGCGTCCACGGGAGCCCCTGGTGCTCTACCTTGCGGCCACCCCCTACTCCGCTAGCGCAGCCCTGGTGGCGGTCAGGGAGGAGCGCCGGACTAAGGCCGCAGCCACCGTCCGGGCTGAAGAAAAGCAAAGCCAAGAGGGCCTCGCAAGGACCACGACCGCAGCCAGAGTGGAGCAGCCGCAGCGGGAGAACGCACCCCGGGGCAGGAGAGGCCTCTTCAAGGGACCAAGCACTGGGGGCTCCACCATCTTAGGAGACGCCTCGACCTCTGGAGGATGCAAACTGCGCCAGCACCCTCAACCTCGTCGAGCATCCCGTGTACTTCGTTAGCATGGTGCTACGGGACGCAAGGGCGCGGTACCCCATGCCTCAAAAACTCCTCGCACTATTAGTGGCCTCACGCAAGCTGCGGCACTATTTCCAAGGCCATCCCATCAAAGTCGTCTCAGCATACCCCTTGGAAAGGGTACTCAGGAGCCCTGACTCGGCTGGAAGAGTCGCTGAATGGAACATCGAACTACAGGCATTTCAGCTAGAATTCAGTACGTCCAGAGTCATCAAGGGAGCCGCACTTGCGGATTTCGTGGCAGAATGGGCAGAAGCACCGGGTCTCGAGGCAGGCGAGGACCGATCACTTCCCCCGGGAAGTGAGGCACCAGAAGGCTGGGTCATGTACTTCGATGGGGCATTCTCCCGGCACGGCGTGGGAGCTGGCGCATGTCGGATTTTGGGTTCCGGTAGACCCTTGAGGTTCGAACACTGGGGTGCGCACGGAGATCTCTCCCCTACCGATCTGCGTCCAATCTCCCCGCGTGATCTAAGCTGGAAACAACGAACAACACAAGGGACATAAGGTTTATACTTGTTCGGGCCACCATTGTGGCGTAATACCCTACTCCAGTGTGTGGTGTGGTGGATTGCCTCAGGGGCTGATGATGAACAGTACAAGGGAAGAACAGCCTCGCGAGAGGTGTTCTTGAGCTGGTGCGATGAACTGCTTGGGTGAGTTCAATCGCCTCTCTCTCTATCTCTCTTTTTTGGTCCCTTCTTGTCCGCCTCTACTCTGTGGTGGCTAGCTCTATTTATAGAGGCACTGGGCCTCTCCCCAAATAATGAGCGGGAAGGGTGCCAACAATTGGCCATTTTGAAGGGGAACATCTTGTACAAGTTATCCTGACCAAAGGTGGTCTTCAGCTGCCAAAAGCACTGGTGATGACGCCATCTTGGGCTCCACGGTGACCTCCGTACTGCCGCTCTGTTGGTCTTGGTCTTGTTGCACCAGAATGGTAACCTTTGCCCGGTGCCTTGGCCTATGCTTGCCCCCTTTGCACCAAAGGGGAAACAAGGACACTGCGTAGGCCGGTGCCCGCCTGGGGCCCGCTTGGTCTCGATCATCATGGCTTGCGTCACGGGCTCCTCGTTAGGTACCCTTGCCTTGATCTCTCCGCCTCCTCGCGAGCCTGCCTGATGGGGCTGCCTCTGAGGAAGCTTCTGGTCGTCCGCCCCACGAGGCTTGGCCCCTCGCGAGAGTCTTGAGCTTGAGCTGATGAAGATGGGCCGCGCTGGGCCCCCACTTGAGCCACGCCGCAGGCCGCAGGCAGGCAAGTCTGGGGACCCCCATTCCCAGAACACCGACAGTAGCCCCCGGGCCCAAGGCGTGCCCGGGCTTGGCCTAGCAGGGAAGCGAAGGGGCAAGCGCGAAGCGCCGCGGGCCCCCAACAGCCTGCGGCCTTGTGCGCCGCATGGCGATTGACTGGACGTGGGCGTCTGCGCTTCCCCACGATGCCTTGGCGACTGCATGACTTGACAAGTCCCTGCATGCAGAGAAACCGGTCATGATTACCTGCGACCGTGGTGCTCGGCAGTTGGCCTCCTCCGGCTACAAGTATGGGGCTGTGCGAGCCCCTTCAGTCCATCCCTTGCTGCCGCTCCTTTCCTTCTTCCTCGTTCTTGCTTCTCCTTACGCCAATGGCACCAATCCGCCAGTTTTCTGCAGAAGAGAAGGGAAAGGCCCCCCGAGAGGGTCCTGACCCACTTCCACCGAAGAAACGGCTGGTCCTCTGCCACCGAGATGTGGGTGCTCAGTCGGAGGCACAGAGGCCCTGGTACGAGCGGCCACCGCCTGGGTATCCGCTACCCTTGTACGCCCGCGTCATGGGTCCTGGGGGAGAAGGTGTCGAGCGACATCGACGGTGCCGCCGTCGACGTCGGCGAGTCACGGTGGTGCGTGTCGTTCCTCCTGGAGTCCACGCCGAGCGCTCCTCTCACGAGCTCATGCTCCACGCCGCCATGCCTCCGATCTCTTGGATTCGCCTTCCTCCCTCCTTCGCCTTCGAGATGCCGCCGAGCGGGGCTCTGGAGCTCTGGTTGCAGCACGCTGACTGCGGTACCCTTGCGACCGGAGCGGAGGTCGCGGTCGTCGCTCCGGGCAAGGTCTTCATGACCCGGGGCTGGGGCGAAATCGCCTGGGTCTGCCGGACGGTAGGTGCCCTCGTGATTCATCTTGAATACGACGGCGCCTCCCTGATGTTCTTCAAGGTCTTCAATGCTGAAGGATGCCGGCTGGAGTGCTGCCCCAGGGAGAGCGGCAGGGGCAACGAACTGGCGAGGGCCTGGCCCGCTCATAGGCCCTCCAGCAGCTCCTCAGGCAGCAGCGGAGGAGCGGGGGAACCCAGTGGCTCCTCCAAGCTCCTCGCAACTCCGGAGACGAGCGACGACAGCTACGAGCCCCCGAGCTCACGCCTTGCTTGGAGCAGGGTAGCTGCGTCCAGCCGCCGACGCCACTGATGTGGATGGGGTTGGCGCCGGCGTTGGGCGGCCCACTGTTGATGATGGTGTCCCTTGCGGAGGTGCGGGCGATCAGCGTTCCTTAGGATTAGTACCTTTGTTCCCTGCGAGGAATCGAAGCAACACCCCGTGGGGGTATGTAAGGTGTCTGCCATGTCTTTTGTGAACATTATATCCTTAATATGAATCAAAGTGAGGTGCTTGCTATGTCCTGGCTCGGCTCCCCCTTTCTATCCTCACGAGGACTCGGCGCTCTACGCTGACAGGTCCCAGTCCCCAGGCAGGCTTCAACCGTCGCTCGTATGCCAGGTCACGATGTCGTGGTCAAGGCCAGGAGGTGAGCGGCCCGAGGTCCGGTAAGAGCCCCCGAGTCGCGATGCTCGGGAGGTCCCCTTTAGCGCTCAAGCAGCCCTCGTTGGGCGAGAAAGGAAGGCAACGTTGCCATGACAGAGCCGCACTGGGCGAGGGTTTGGCGCTGCGTTAGTCCAACTCCTGTAAGGGCGTGACTTATCTCTCGAGTTTGGTGTAGTTCCTCGATGAAGCGCCCGGCCCGAGTGGTGGCAGCTGAGGCGCTGTTGGGTTAGGTCCTCGCGAGCTCCTTCCCACTCCCCTGCACTTTCCTTAATGCTCTACGTCCTCAGGTCCCGGCCCTCGAGCGAGCTCATCCGCCGCTGGTATGACAGGTCGCGATGCCGTGGGTCAAGGCCAGAGGGTGAGGGCTGGAGAGCCAGTGGGAGCCCATGAGTCACGATGCTCAGGTACCCCCCTTTTAACGTGCAAGCGGTCCATGCCGGAGAGAGGGTGAGGCGGCTCGCGACGTCCCTAACGTTGCTCCCGGAGTAGGTCCTGCACACCAATCATGAAGAGAAACAAGACATGTTGTTACGGTTGCCAGCCAACCTTTGGTCGCTCCAGGGAAGTGATTGGGGCACTGAGGGCCTGGTGAGGTGGCCCCTTGCAGGGCTGCCATGGCCAGAGCTCGACCACTCAGGTTTATCAGCGTTGCAGGGACGGACCCATGCGCAAATGCCGTGCCATAGCAAGCGGCTCCATAGGTAGGCGCCAATCGAGTGGGCGATTAGGTCGGGTATGTTAAGCACGCAGGAGGAAATTCATTTTAAATAGACGCGGGAAAAGCAAACGCTGCTGGGCCAGGCCCGAGCAGCTCGGGAATGATGCAGGCCGAGGGGCGCCCCGAACAAGGTAAGTAAAGAGCATAAGCAAAACGGATACATGCCGCAAGGACAGACCCACGCGACCTGGGAATGATGCGGCCCTGTGGGCGCTCCCAGCTAAGAACGGAACTTAGAAAGGTGTCACCTGGTGCCGTTGAAGATGGAGTGATGTTGAAGAAGCGGGTGATGCGCGATAAAGATGTCGACCCTCACGAGCCCCCAGGCCCAGGAGCCTCGGGAGGCTCCGGGGGCAAAGGTGGGTCTCCGAGAGCCATCTCCATCTCTGCCAGGACCGCACAATGTCTGACCTCCCAGGCCTCCAGAATGCTCCTCGACAGGCGTTGATGAGCGGCGACCGCGTTCGGCAGACCGAGAGGCATGCGAACGTAGCTGTGAGGTGGACCCTCGCAACGCCCCACACGCGAAGGCCAGAGGCGCTCCTGAGACGCGGCTCGGTTGAGCCTTGGCACGTTGATGCAGACGCGCAGCCCACCATCCTCGCCTGGATGTGGGGCTACGGCGGGCAAGTGGCGGCTGCCACGCATGACTCTCGACTCCTGTAGCTCCTGGGTGTTTCTTGCGATGAACTCCTAAGGGTTTGGTCTTCCTTGCCTTGTATCTTCCTGAGGGAAACGTACCTGGAAGCACCCCTCCAAGTGGTGCCCGAGTGCCTCCCTCGCGACCTCGGCAAAGTCGGTGGCTCTCCAAGAAAGAGCCCCTGAGCCCTGCCTGAGGAGGGCGCTGGGCGCGCCTTCCTATGCGAGAGAGGGTGGCGCTCCCTGATTGGGCGCGGACCCTGACGCAACACCTCTGGAGGCGCTTGTCTCCTTGTGGCTTGGGCCAGGCGAAACCTTCTTCTTCTTAAGGGTCGCCTCGGGAGGTCTTCCGTTCCTGTGGTCTGGGTCTTCGATTGCTGCGGCTTGGAACGCGCGCTCGAGTGAACACACTGCGTCCCTTTCTTCACAGGGTACGGTGATGACTCCACCACTTCCTGGCATCTTGAGGACATTGTATCCATGGTGAGTCACCGCCACGAACTTGGCCAGGGCTGGGTACCCGAGGATGGCGTTGTATGATAGGCGGATGTGGGCGACGTCGAAGTCGATGAGCTCCGTGCGGTAGTTGTTGCGCTATCCAAAGGTGACTGGAAGGCGAACCTGCCCTATGGGAATAGTGGAACCATCAGTGACTCCTGAGAAGGGCTTGGTCGGCTGGGGCTGATCGTACGGCACTTGGAGATTGTCGAACGTCTCGACGGACAGGACGTTGAGTCCTGCTCCGCCATCAATGAGGGTCCTGGTGACCTGCACATTGCTGATGACTGGGGAGCAAAGCATTGGGAGGACTCCGGCCGTTGCCACGCACTTGAGCTGATC
Source organism: Triticum aestivum (assembly GCF_018294505.1). Lineage (NCBI taxonomy): Eukaryota > Viridiplantae > Streptophyta > Magnoliopsida > Poales > Poaceae > Triticum > Triticum aestivum. Next base: position 233,646,320 of record NC_057800.1, read on the forward strand.
CGCTGAGCTGAACGTGATAGCGCATGCAGACCACCTGAGAGGGCGCGTGGCCTCAAGCTTGGGAAGGACTGCATTCACCTCGTGAGCAAACTGCTTGAAGATGCGCTGTGAGGCTGGGGCATGTGCGCCACCCAAGATGCAAGTGATTGCGCGCGACTCCTGGAAGCCCCCAGCCCCCTCGTCTTGATGTTGGTCTTCGTTCCTCCTTGGCGGTGGCGGCAGAGGAGGGAGGCCTGCGTTGCCGTACGGGCGATCCTCACGAGGCTGATCTCTCCAGCCTCCCTCACGAGGCTGGTCCTGCCAGCGATCCTCGCGAGGTCGGTCACGCCACCCTTGGCAAGGGCCACGGTCTTCCCATCGTCCGCCACCTCTTCCTCCTCCTCGGCCATAGCTCCTGTCTTTTCGCTCGGGGCGTCGGCCGACACGTCCATCTCTCACGGCCCTGAGCTCTTGACATTCGTTGGTGTTGTGGGCATGGAGGTTGTGGTACACGCAGTACCGGCCGCCCTTGGATGACTCAGGCTGATCTCTGCCTCGCTTGGTGTCTAGTTCAGCTGCAAGCACGGCAGCCCCCTTGCGCTTCACGTCCTTGGCCCCGGGTTTCTTCTCTTCTGGGTCAGCAGCCGGGAGTTCGAGGAGGGAAAGGCGCCCTTCCTCAGCCCTAGCGCACTTGGTCGCCAAGTTGAATAGCTCCAGGGATGTGCACACGTCTTCATGGATTGCTAGCTCCTCCTTCATCTTGATGTCGCGTACACCATCGGAGAAGGCCGAGATGATGGCTTCTTCAGTCACCTTGGGGATCTTGAGGCGAGCGTTGTTGAAGTGCTGGATGTATTTCTGCAGGGTTTCCCCTTGTTGTTGCTTGATGCAGCGCAGATCGCTCATGGCCGGGGGCCGGTCGCGAGTGCCCTGCAAGTTGGCGATGAAGCGAGTGCGCATCTCGTCCCAGGAGGAGATTGTGCCAGGAGCCAGGTTCAGGAGCCAGGTGCGGGTCCCGTCCTTGAGCGCCATGGGAAACTAGTTCGCCATGACCCTTTCGTCTCCGTTGGCGGCTTCGATGCATATCTCGTAGAGTTGTAGGAACTCCGCAGGTTCCGTAGTTCCATCGTAGCGAGGGGGCAGGTCAGGCTTGAATTTGCCTGGCCATGCGACGCCACGTAGCTCGGGGGTGAGGGCGCGACAGCCTGCCGTGGCCACCGGTGCCTTTTGCTGGTGCTCGGCTTGTTCCTAGGGATTACCACGCCCTGCCGCTTGGAGCAGCGCGGGGTCTTGGCATGGAGGTGTAGGGACGCGATCTTGGCGCGCCGGCGCTGGAAGCGCACGAGCACCTTCTTGGGGACGAGGGATCTCTTGGCAGCTCCTTTCTTGCTGCGCAGGCGCTGGACGCGGAGGGTCTCGCCCTGGGGTTGCGCACCTTGGAGCCAGGGCGCCTTCTTGGGGAGGAGGTGGTGGAGGCGCCTCCTGATCCCCGCCTCCCGCGCGGAATGGAGGGCGAGGCAGCGAGAGGGACGGCAAAGGGGGAGCCCCCTGCGGTGCTGACGAGCTCGGTGATGCGGGCGTGCCAGGCCTCGTAGAGGTCGTCGACGGGGCGGTAGTGCAAGAGCTCTCTTGCCAGGAGAAGCGCGGCGTGCACGTCCGTGGGGGCGCGACGGGCGTGGCACGACGAAGCGGCTGGAGTCAGCGACAGCGTGGCAGTGCGGCCCTCTCGCCGCACCGAAGGATGCTGGGACGAGGCCTGCTGCTCGTTCCCCGCCGGGCCGGTGGCGGCGTTGGCGGCAGGCGACGAGGAACAACGAGGGTGTCCGCCGACGGGTGTCGTCTGGGCTATGCGGGTGGTGAGACCAGCCCGGCGCTCGGCGCGAGCCCGGCGGGCGTCAGGCATGGACACGACGGAAGATCGTACGCGAACAGCGGAAGAAAGATTCTGGCGCACCCCTACCTGGCGCGCCAAATGTCGAATTTCGGGTTCCGGCAGAACCTTGAGATTCGAACACTGGGGTGCGCGCGGAGATCTCTCCCCTACCGATCTGCGTCCAATCTCCTCACGTGATCTAAGTTGGAAAGAACGAACAACACAAGGGACACAAGGTTTATACTGGTTCGGGCCACCGTTGTGGTGTAATACCCTACTCCAGTGTGTGGTGTGGTGGATTGCCTCAGGGGCTGATGATGAACAGTACAAGGGAAGAACAGCCTCGCGAGAGGTGTTCTTGAGCTTGTGCGATGAACTGCTTGGGTGAGTTCAATCGCCTCTCTCTCTCTCTCTCTATCTCTCTTTTTCGGTCCCTTCTTGTCCTCCTCTACTCTGTGGTGTCTAGCTCTATTTATAGAGGCCCCGGGCCTCTCCCCAAATAATGAGCGGGAAGGGCGCCAACAATTGGCCATTTTGAAGGGGAACATCTAGTACAAGTTATCCTGACCAAAGGTGGTCTTCCGCTGCCAAAAGCACTGGTGATGACGCCGTCTTGGGCTCCACGGTGACCTTCGTCCTGCCGCTCTGTTGGTCTTGGTCTCGTTGCACCGGAATGGTAACCTTTGCCCGGTGCCTTGGCCTGTGCTTGCCCCCTTTGCACCAAAGGGGAAACAAGGACATTGCGCAGGCCGGCGCCCGCCTGACGCCCACCTGGTCTCGATCGTCATGGCTTGCGTCACGGGCTCCTCGTGAGGTACCCCTGCCTTGATCTCTCCGCCTCCTCGCGAGCCTGCCTAATGAGCCTGCCTCTGAGGAAGCTTCCGGTCGTCCACCCCACGAGGCTTGGCCCCTCGCGAGGGTCTTGAGCTTGAGCTGATGAAGATGGGCCGCGTTGGGCCCCCACTTGAGCCACACCGCAGGCCGCAGATAGGCAAGTCTGGGGACCCCCGTTCCCAGAATGTCGACGGTGCAGTGCTCGTATCCCCCACTCAGGACAAACTCTACTACATCGTGCAACTCTGTTTCCAGCATGGAGAAAAGGTCTCCAACAACATAGCAGAGTACGAAGGCCTGATAGCAGGCTTGAAAGCCGCAATCGCCTTAGGGGTAAAGCGCCTCATCATCAAGGGCGATTCACAGCTCCTCGTCAACTTCTCCAACAAGATATACGAACCAAAGGATGAGCACATGGAAGCCTACCTTGTTGAGGTTCGCAAGATGGAGAAGCAGATCTGGGGGCTGGAGTTGTAGCATGTGCCTCGCGGCACCAATCAAGAGGCTGATGACATTGCCAACAGGGCATCCAGTCGGCTGCCTCAGGAGCCTGGCGTCTTCGAGGAGCGGCTCTTCAAACCCTCGGCGGCACCGTCATTATCGAGCATGGCGCAACCAAGGGAGGAGCTCCCTCAGCCGCCTACCTCGGGAGCTCCGGCCTGCGGCCCGGCTTCAGGGGCACGCCTGCTCCTAGCATTAGAGCCTCAGGAAGGGTGTTGGATCGTAGAGCTCAAGAACTACCTAATGCAAGGGACCTTGCCAGAGAGCGAGGAGGAGGCAGAGTCTGTAGCGCGGCAAGCCACGGCTTACTGGATCAAGGATGGGGAGCTCTACCGGAAGCGACCAAATGATGTGTCCCTACGTTGCATCTCCAGGGAGCAAGGGAAGGAGCTGCTGGCGGACATACACGGCAGAGACTGTGGGCCCCACTCATCATCGCGAACCCTCATCAGCAAGGCGTTCCGCAGTGGATTCTACTGGCCCACAGCACTCAGCGACGCCGTTGAGCTGGTGAAGGCTTGCGAGGCCTGCCAGTTCCATGCTAGGCAGATCCATCAGCCAGCGGGGGGTCTACAGACTATACCCCTCTCGTGGCCATTCGCAGTTTGGGGGCTAGACATTCTGGGCCTGTTCCCTCGGGCGCCAAGGGGCTATCGCTACCTCTATGTCGTTGTGGACAAGTTCACCAAGTGGGCTGAGGTTGAAGCTGCCCGCACCATCCCAGCAGGCTCCGCAGTCAAGTTCATCAAGGGTCTCGTGAGCCGGTTTGGGGTGCCTAACCGCATCATCACCGACAACGGTTCGCAATTCACCAGTAATCTCTTCAAAACGTATTGTGCTAACCTTGGAACGCAGATATGCTACGCCTCGGTGGCGCACCCCCGGAGCAACGGCCAGGCCGAGCGAGCCAACGCGGAGGTCCTGAGGGGCCTCAAAGCCAGGACCTTCAAGAAGAAGCTGGAGGCTTGCGGCAGGGGCTGGTACGACGAGCACCAGTCCGTGCTGTGGTCTACCCGCACAACCGCGGCCAAGCCGACTGGCGAGACCCCGTTCTTCCTCGTCTACGGAGCAGAAGCTGTCCTCCCTCACGAGGTCAGGCGTCGCTCCGCGCGGGTCCTGGCGTTCGACGAGACGTAGCAGGACGCCATGCGGGGGACGGATCTCGTGCTCGGGGAGGAACGCCGTCGAGAAGCCGCGCTACGAGCGGCAAGGTATTAACAGGCGCTGTGGCGATACCACTGCCGCAACATCCGCCCCAGAACTCTTGAGGTAGGGGACCTCGTGCTCAGACGGGTTCTCTCCAGGGAGGGGCTGCACAAGCTCTCTCCCATGTGGGAGGGCCCGTTCAAGGTTGTTCATGTTTCCAGGCCTGGCTCCGCGCACTTGGAGACCCCGGAGGGAGTACCCGTCCAGAACGCGTAGAACATTCAACATCTCCGGAGGTTCTATCCCTGAGCGAGGCCTAGCGCCTATGGAAAGGCCCGGTGCCTGTAAAGAAGGCCAATGCATGTGAAGCTGCCGCATTTTGGGAAAGGCCCGGTGCCTGTGAAGAAGGCCAATGCCTGTGAAGCTGCCGCATTTTGGGAAAGGCCCGGTGCCTGTGAAGAAGGCCAATGCCTGTGAAGCTGCCGCGTTTTGGAAAAGGCCCGGTGCCTGTGAAGAAGGCCAATGCCTGTGAAGCTCGCCGCCCATGACACTCTCATGTAATAATGAGTGGGGTTGTACACGCCCCGGAGTCTCCGGAGTGCCGCCCTCGGGCCTCGGGGGCTCCCGCCCACGCCCAGTGGCAGCACTTAGCTTCGCGCTGGTGAGAAGACGTCGAAGACTAGAATAGGTGCCGGACGCGGCTTAGTTGGCTTGTTCGTTCCTGTTTGAAGTTTTACTGGAGCTGTTGACGTCCCAGGCTTGTGATTCTTTGTCCTTTTCACTCACTTGCCTCGTTTTCTCTTGCAAATCTCGCGAGGGAAGTTCGCGGGCACCCTCACGAGTGTTTTCTGCGCCGATCGTTTGAAGCCTTCCTGTCCGGGTCTGCTGCGGGAGCACCCCTCCCAGTCTGTGCCCCACGGGCATCACGACACAAGCACGGGACCTGGGCCGATTGCCCTTGCAACTAGACCGAAGGCTACTCCTCCTGCTAATCCTTGCAGGACATGAAGCGCGCGGCGAGGCATCAGCCTCGGGAGGCGAGGACCATGTCAAGCCCCACTGAGCTAAATAATTCCCGCACATGGGTACGCGGCACGGAAACATAACACAGAAATAGCGGAAGCAGCACAATGATTAACAGCAACAGTTCTAACACGCCCCCGTAGGGCCCTATACTACCTTATTTCTTTTGCGCAGGGAAAGAAGAAAAACAAAATGGGCACGACTTGCCCGGCACCAACTTGCGACGAAAGCTCAAGCTACCTCAGGGGGCTCAGGCAGATCCCTCCTCTCGCTTCACCGGGGCGCGACGGCGGGCTGACCCACTACCTTCACCTAGGCGGGCGCGATGGTGCGGGGGCTAGTCGCGGCCACCGCTGGAGGAGCTGCTACCTGAGAAGGAGTCGCCAAAGCTTGGCGAGCCCCAAGCGCCGCCGCCTACACGCCTGCCGCCGTCTTCATCCTGGTCAGCACCGGGGCTGGGCAGGCGGCCGCGATCCTCGTCTTCGGGGCAGCACCTAGCTCGGCGACCATCTTTCCCGAACACCCTCACGTAGAGGGTGGCGTCGCCATCGAATTTGAAGTGCAGGGTGCACCGCCGGCTCAGGCCGCACGCACGGGCAAACGTTTGCCAGCCGCGGGTCAGGGCCGCATCCCAAGAAGCGGAGACCTCCAGCGAAGCCCAGGAGGCCCTGCTGCAGCAACCATCTGCCTTAAGCCAGAGGCCGCCCCGAGCGCCGGCCGGCAGTTCACCTACGAAGAAATGGGGGAGCTGGAGCCAGGCGCTGGTCGGGTCCGCTGACCACACGACAAACTCCGGCAGCACCTCCACCGAGCGAAAGCGTGGCCTAGGGGGCCTCGCGGCCACGGTGTGCCTCCCATCGGCAACCGGGCGCTCACCACTGCGCAGGGAACCGCCTCCATGGCCATGGGAAGCCACTACGGGGACCGCGGGGTGCTTGCGAGGGCGGCCCCGGCCGCGCTTGGTTGGTGGGGAGTCTGGCCCTGCCGGATGAGCTTTTCCTTTCTCCGCGGCCGAGAATCTCTTCGGCGGGGCCATGGGAATGGCGAGTAGCCAAGAAGAAGAAAAGGAGTAGCAGGAAGGGATGCGCTAACGAGGCTCGCACAGTCCCGTACTTATAGCTGGAGAAGGCAAACCGCCGACCACCACAATCGCAGGTAATCATGACCCATTTCTCTGCATGCAGGGACTTGCCAAGTCGTGCGGTTGCCGAGGCGTCATGGGGAAGCGCATACGCCCACGACCAATCTATCACCAAGTGGCGCCCAAGGCCGCAGGCTATTGGGGCCTGCGGCGCTTCGCGCTTGCCCCTTCGCTTCTTTGCTAGGCCCAGCACGGGCGCGCCTCGGGCCCGGGGGCTACTGTCGGTGTTCTGGGAACGGGGGTCCCCAGACTTGCCTGCCTGCGGCCTGCGGCGTGGCTCGAGTGGTGGCCCAGTGCGGCCCAGCTTCATCAGCTCAAACTCAAGACCCTCGCGAGGGGCCAAGCCCTACGGCGCGGACGACAGGAAGCTTCCTCAGGAGCAGCCTCATCAGGCAGGCTCGCGAGGAGGCGGAGAGATCAAGGCAGGGGCACCTCGCGAGGAGCCCATGACGTAAGCCATGACGATCGAGATCAAGCGGGCGCCAGGCGGGCACCGGCCTGTGCAGTGTCCTTGTTTCCCCTTCGGTGCAAAGGGAACAAGCACAGTCCAAGGCATCGGGTAAAGGTTACCATTCCGGTGCAACGAGACCAAGACCGGCAGAGCAGCAGGACGGAGGTCATCGTGGAGCCCAAGACGGCGTCATCACCATTGCTTTTGGCAGCCGAAGACCACCTTTGGTCAGGATAACTTGTACTAGATGTTCCCCTTCAAAATGGCCAATTGTTGGCGCCCTTCCCGCTCGCATTTTGGGAAGAGGACCAAGGCCTCTATAAGTAGGACTAGCCACCATAGAGGGAGGGGGATCCCAGACCAAGTAGAACATACCACACCAGCTCAAGAACACCTCTCGCGAGGCCGTTCTTCCCCTGTATTGTTCATCATCAGCCCCTGAGGCAATCCACTACACCACACACTGGAGTAGGGTATTACACCACATCGGTGGCCCAAACCAGTATAAACCTCGTGTCCCTTGTGTGTTCTTCTTTCTAGCCTAGATCTCTTCCGAGCCATAGAAGCGCGAGTCGGTAGGGGAAAGATCTCCGTGCGCACCCAGAGTTTGAACCTTAAGGGTCTGCCGGAACCCGAAATCCGACAGAAAAGGGTTGCAATGGACAAGAAGTACATGCAAGCACTCCGGTAGAGACGAGATGTCCAAAGACAATAAGTATCAATTACGACAACACTCCGGTTGGACATGGAAGGTAAAGAATATGAGCTTGGCAAAATGAAAGCACTTGGATGAGAGTCCGGTTAGAAGAGGAATGATAGACAGGACACTCTGGTTAAAACAAGATAGAGAAGGAATAAGAATGATATAATTTGGACATCACTCCGACTGTAAATGGAAGGAATTGAACATGATCTTGACAAGATGAGACGATACTTGATGAAATCAACAACATGGCCTCCGAAACTATTGAAAGAATGGCACAAGGGGTAAGAAAGATTTCAGACATCACTCCAGTTGAGAAGGGAGGCAAAAACTTGACAAAATGGGAAGAACTTGAAAAGAGGGCACGACACTCCGGTTAAATGGACAAGCACGAAAAGAACATGATCTTTGACAAAACGAGATGATGGGTGAATATAGCAACAATACAAAGCCTCCGGAATGAATGTAAGAATGGAATCAAAAGAACGGAGGAGAAAACCACATCTTCTGCCTCAAATGAACTTGAAAAAACATCTTTAGGAGAAGAGTCGAACGGAGTTGTTGGAAAACCAACAACGAAAAGAGTAAGCTTACAGTGGGCTTATGGGAAACATCTCAAAACTATGAGGTGAAATTCTGCCACTATGGAAACAAAAGATCGTATTGATATCACCAAGGAGACGAGAGACTATTTCATCGGGAGGATAAATGAATAACTTGGATCATTTATGAGCACCATAAATAGCAACAATCCTTAGGGAAAGCTTTAGGTGAAATATAACCCAAGATAACTCCAATGAAGAGATTAATGGGTTTAAATACCTCATTCTTGATAACTTGTGAATCGTGAAACACGAAGGGAAATTATCAAGAATAACATAACACCACCTCACAAGATAAGGGAGAAGGGATTGAACTTTGAAATGCAAGATGAAGAATACTTAAACTCCTCAAGACAAAACATGTGTTGAGCAACATTTTTATTCTAGAGTATAGCTTGGCGGATCTTAACTCCGAGAGAAATCTTGAGGACAACCGAAGAATGAAAAGAATCCTTGACGAACCACGATGTAGAGCCTCCATGAAGAACTCTGGATAGATAAAAGAAGGTCGCAATAAAAAGAAGCTTGAAAAGAATAAGATGAATCCTTGATAAAATGGAGCTTCGCGATGATATAACCGAGAAAAACCTGGAACTCCGGAAAGAAAGATGAACAAGTGAAATCAAGAATTTTGATGAACCTCTAGAATAAGGACTTAATCACTTGGATGAAACAATAATAAGAACTATGTTATGTGTATCCTTCACCAATTTAGATTGATGACAAGCAACGGATTTGGCATACTACTTATTCTCGTAGAAAGGATTAAGATAGATATAGCGCAAACTTGAGAAAAGTCTTGATGGAACCTCCGGTGGGATTCGGAAACAACGAATGAATCTGTATGATAACGAAGGAAGAGAACTCTTGAACGAACCATCGTAAGAATTAAAAAATGAACGTAGCACAGGCACAATACACTGGGAAGAACTGGAAAACGAATGAAGATACTTGATGGAATTTAGATACATGAGAACAAATAGATCACGAGCTGATTAGATAATATTTGAATGATGCACCGGTAAGATTTGGAGGACAATAGCTGAAAGCTTAGGATGAATAAATCCAAAATGATGGCCTTCGGAGAATCAAACTGAAAGAATCTTGAATTGCTCCGGATAGGTGAAAAGAATTCTCACAATCGAAAACAATTATGAGCGGATGGCATCAAGCTAGAACCACGCATCTCTGAGAGAACGGACCAAGATTTGAGAGAAATTCTTCTTCAGTCTTCAAATGTTGAGAATGATGATGATATACACCACCATGAATTGTTGAGGCACTCCGGAATGAAAATTAAAAAGGTTGAACCAACAATGAAAAGAATTTGAAAGATCTTGGAGAAAGACATTTGACTGATGAAAAATCATTCTTACGACAAACTTTGAAATGAATTTGCGAATAAGTCTGAGAAAATTAGAAGAGTCAGGTAAGATCCTGGGAAAAGACCTATGGGTTAGGGCCCACTCAAAAGAAACACCGTTGAACGATTACTTGAAAGATATTGCACCGGTTGAATTAAATGGCTTCAATGAGATAACAACCTCGAAAGAGCTTGAACGAATGCAGAGTGGAAACATGAGTCTTCAAGATATCTTCAGCACTCCGGAAAAATTGAATAGCGAGAAGTTTATGATTAAGAGGTGCACCGGAAAGAAAAGACATTTGAAACGAGGAAAAAAATATGATCAACAAGGCTTGACTTGAATCCACCGGAGAAGTAAAAAGAACGGAGAATGATGAACTTGAAGCTCCGTTAGTATCTTCCTGAGAATCACTGGATAATAACATTGACGAAAAAGAATGGAGAGACTTCACATCACTAAAATGGATGCTTGATTAAGATATATGGATCCTTGAATAAAAGGGTGGGAGGGCAAGAAAAACAAAGACAACTTGGGAGATGGAACAACACCATTGAGAAGAACTGATAATAGAACTTACGGATGGGAAGAATGATGGGATCATTTCGAAGAGAAACGCACCGGTTGAAAATAGAATTGGGATGACAATCTCGATAAATAAGAAGGATTTGTATTCACATAGAAATATGAGAACACCGTTTAGGGAAGGTATGGAATCAACAATTGACATCGAAGCAACTCGAATACCACAACTCAAAACAAAACAAAGGATTGGCTTGCAAAATAAGCCGGAACAAACATATGATAGATCCCATATCGTACCATGTGTTCATTGGAAAGATATCCTACGTGATACTTGAATTCCCACTTATAAACTCTCAAAACTTTCTGTTTATGCAATCAGGTGTTGGGGATACAGGGGAAGCATAATATCTCACCCAAAACTAACAAATCCTACATCCAGCTATATCCATCCTTCAACACATAACCAAGAAACCTTCGAAAATCATGTACCTCAACCTTCGAAAAGCATCCGTTATACGAGTTATGGCAATACTCCCGAACTCCCGCCCCAGTACTGGGTGGCATCAAGGTTATCTCACCAAAAACTGCATAAAAGAGATTTTCGATGTCAGCGAAACTCAGGTATTCCAGAACTGCAACGATAAAATTGTGACGACATCACCTCGGAGATCAACTCCCCGGGACACTGCCACAACCATTAAATGTCAGGAGGCACCAAGAACAATGTTCTCACCACAAAACCATCGGAACAATTCCAAGATACCCGCGTGATCCTAAAAAAATCGTGAAATTTGAGGAGAGAAGAGTCAAAACTCTACATCAGGAGGCCTCACTAGAGCGACGAAGGGACTGAGGAGTAAAAAGAATCCTACTCTCCGATATATATAATCCTAAGACTCAAAACATTTTGTTCTAGACTCAACAACGTCAGCGATTCGATCAAGCAGGGGGCTCCTAAGTCGGGGATGGCTCTGATACCAACTTGTAACACCAAAATGCAGCTATATCTCCCACATGTCGGGGCACGACTTAGAGGCATAGCCGCATGGTAGGCATGTCGCAAGAGGGGTAATCTTTACACATCCCATGTACTGAATAAGAAAGGGATAAAGAGTTGGCATCACCACTTCACACAATACATAAATATATCATACATCATCCAAGGTACAATCAAAGGTCCGACTACGGAACCAAAATAAAGACAGACCACCCAAATGCTAGATCCCTGATCGTCCCAATTGGGCACCACTACTGATCAACCGGAAAAGAAACTAAAACAACGATCAAGATCTTCATCGAGCTCCCACTTGAGCTCAGTTGCGTCATCTGCACTCGTATCATCAGCATCTGCAACTGTTTGGAAGTATCTATGAACCACGAGGACTCAGCAATCTCACACCCGCGAGATCAAGACTATTTAAGCTTATGGGTAGGAAAAAGGGTAGTGAGGTGGAGCTGCAGCAAGCACTAAGCATATATGGTGGCTAACATACGCAAATGAGAGCGAGAAGAGAAGCAATGCAATGGTCGTGAACTAGAAGTGATCAAGAAGTGATCCTGAAACTACTTACATTCAAGCATAACACAAGAATCATGTTCACTTTCCGGACTCCGCCAAAAAGAGACCATCACGTCTACACACACGGTTGATTCATTTTAATTAAGTTAAGTGTCAAGTTCTCTACAACCGAACATTAACAAATTCTCATCTGCCACATAACCGCAGGAACAGCTTTCGAAAGTTTAAACCCTGCAGGGGTGTCCCAACTTAGCCCATCACAAGCTCTCACGGTCAACAAAGGATATTCCTTCTCCCATGAAGACCCGATCAGACTCGGAATCTCGGTTACAAGACATTTCGACAAAGGTAAAACAAGACCAGCAAGACCGCCCGATGCGCCGACATCCCGATAGGAGCTGCACATATCTCGTTCTCAGGGCAACACCGGATGAGACATCCTATGAGTAAAACCAAACCTCAAGTTTCCCCGAGGTGGCCCCGCAGTCTACTCGGTTCGGACCACCACTTAGAGAAGCACTGGCCCGGGGGGGGGGGTTAAAATAAAGATGACCCTCGGGTTGGTCGACCCAAGGGAAAGGTAATAGGTTGTTAGGCAAATGTAAAACCAAGGTTGGGCCTTGTTGGAGGATTTTTATTCAAAGCAAACTGTCAAGGTGTTCCCATAACACCCAACCGCGTAAGGAACGCAAAATCAAGGAACATAACACCCGTATGACGGAAACTAGGGCGACAAGAGTGGAACAAAACACCGGGCATAAGGCCGAGCCTTCCACCCTTTACCAAGTATATAGATGCATTAAAGTAAATATGATATAATAATAATATCCCAACAATTTCCATGTTCCAACATGGAACAAACTTCATCTTCACCTGCAACTAGCAACGCTATAAGAGGGGCTGAGCAAAGCGATTACATAGCCAAACAACAATTTGCTAGGAAGGTTGGTTAGAGGCGTGATATGGCAATAGGGGAGGCATGATATAGAAAGTGGTAGGTAACGCGGCATAGCAATAGAGCGAGCAACTAGAAAGCAAAGATAGAAGTGATTTCGAGGGTATGGTCATCTTGCCTGAGATCCCGCAAGGAAGAAGAACGAGTCCATGAAAAAGACAAACGGACGAAGTCGAAAGAATCCTCACAAACGCGACGTTATCAGAACTAACTCGAAGAAGCAACACGGGAAAGAAGCAAACAACATAGTAAACAACCATCACATAAGCATGGCATGATGCACAAGCAAGTATGATGCATGTCCGGTTTAAAGAGGCATGGCATGGCAAAATGCACAAACAATTCTACAAATTAAATGGAGCTCAATATGCAACGAGTTGCATATTGACGAAACACCACATTTGATTATTTAGTTTGATCTCGTTTATGTACCCAACAACATTAAATGTTCTTAACATGGCAGCAAATGAAAACTACCTATCTAGGCAAGTTTAAACGAGGCCGGAACAACAAGCAACAAGTCCGAAAAAATCCTCATGTGGATATTTTAGGTTTGGTACTGTTCTGCCCTAAACACAATTTTAGAGTTATTAAACATGCAAAATGAGTGCATCATGTTAAACTAGGCATTTTCTACCCCATTTACATATAAAGATTATTTAAATGGAGCTACGGTTATTAAGTTATGAATTAAAGCATTTTAACATGGCAATAGGCAAAATATATGCAAACATCATTTTAAACATTTTTAACATGATTGAAAGTGGCATATTATGAAACTACACAAAATTCTAAGCCACTTTCATATATAGAGTTTTTACATGTGATGCTTAGTTTGTGAGTTAAGATATGCATGAAGTAAAGGGGGTTTTCTGCAAAACTGACGTTCCTGTGGATAAAAGAGAAATCTACTAGACAGGAAAAAAACACCACGCGGTCCAAAGGCTGGATCAAGCTGGGCTGCTTACCACAGCACTTGGGCCGGCTCGGTGGTGTTGGGCTGGGGACGCACTGGCCTGTGCGTGGCCCACCTGGCACACGACAAGGAGCAGCCCGAGCGTTTGACCATCTCGCTCGACAGAGAGACAGTGTGGCGGCGCAGAAGGTCAACGGTGGGACGGCAGCGGGACTTGGCGGGCGACGCAGGGGAGGTCCGGGGCGCCGGGGAACCACGGCGTTGGGGTGGATCCCGCCGAAAAAGAGCTCGGGGACGGCGAGGTTGGACGAGGCAGGGCTGCGGGGATCTGCAGGGCGTCGGGGCCCCCTTGGCTCTGGCACGAGCGCGCGATGTAGACGGAGGGCGATGGGGTTGGGTGGCCGCGCGCACGGGAAGAGAGGAGGAAGGCGACGACGAAGTTGTTGTTGCTGTCGCCTGCTGCAGCAAAGCTCCGGCGCGGCAGAGGCCATGGGGCGCTGGAGTAGCCCGGGAGCTCGAGCAGCGATGAACTTGGTGAAGCAGGGGAGCAGGCGGGGCTGCTGGGACTCCGGCAAGCTGGGGAGGCGGGTCAATGGCGAGGCAGGGGCGCGGACGACGCGGAGACAACCGGATCCGGGCGGCGTCGCTCCTGGCAAGAACTTGGCGGCGGACATGGTGGCTCGGCGCCTGTCAAGAGAAACAGGGGAGAGATGAGAGGCAGGAAGGAGGAAACGAGCAAGGAGGAGGAAGGTGATGGGCACGATGGGGTCCTGCGGGTGGTCGCCGGCGACGGCTGCCGGAGGAGGCTCGAGCAACGGCGACGAGGACGCCTTGGACACAAGGATCGGGAGCTCCTCTCCCGTCCGTGCGTGGAAGACGAGCATGAGCGTGGGGCACGGGGCACGGGGCGATGGCTGGACGAGAGGATCCAGGGGAGGCGCCGGTAGGATCGTGGGGTTCTCGGAGTTTGGGCAGGTGGCTGCGCTCGGGATCGAGCCTCCTGCTCGGTCTGGAAGTGGGCACGAGGTCGGATCGAAGGAAGGAGGTGGAGGCTGGATGGATCTGGACCAGGGAAGGATGAGGCTGGTGATTGGCTCGCTGGTGATCCCGAGGGGAAAACGAAGAGGAGACAAGGTGGAGGTTTTTGCGGCGGCGGGGAGGAAATGATTGATGGGATTGCCTAGCCTAGGGTTTGGACTGATATAAATGGGCAATAGGATTAGGTTTGGTCCCTCCGATCAAAATCGTAAGATCACGGATAAATATGTTAGGGAGCCCAATTAACAAAACAGAGATGGTTTATAGATGTTAGGGGATGATCCGGATCCAATGGTGACGACTGTCCGAGTCGACTCCGGGACAGCTTTCGGACGCGCGTGCGAGGAGGTCCTCGGGCTGACGAGAGATCTTAGGTTGGGCCTGGCGGTAGGTAGTGGACTGTGTAGAGGGGCTTGGGCTGAGAGGAGAGGAAAGAAGGCAGCCCGGCAACCGTTTCCGGAGACCGAAAATGTCTGACGTTTGACCGGCTATATTGCCGCTATAGTTAATCGTTGGGGCGTCAAATGAACTCCGAATGCGATTAAACTTGGCAGGCGACCTACTAACAACATAACAACGCCGCATGCCAACTTTCAACCCATTCCAAGAACATTTTCCGGCCACTTATAAAATAATATTTCGGAGGTGCCGCGGGCGCGTGCAAGTGTGTCTGGGCTCAGAACGGACAACGGAAAGAACGAGGAGACCGGGACGGATGCAAGTTTTGAAAACATGATGATGCAATGCACATGATGACATGGCAAGATGCAACATGCAAGCAAATGACATGGCAAAGACAGCGAATAACTGGAAGGCACCTGGCGCAACGGTTTCGGGGCGTTACATGATGTGAAGAAGAAAAAGAAAAGACGGAGAAGCAAAGGTAAAAAGGCATCCCTCCCAAATGATGTTGCTCCTATTACTCCTTGTGATGATGATAATTGCTATACTATTGGCATTGTTCATACTATTAATGGTGAGATTGATTATGCTTATGATATAAAAAGGCCCAAGTTTGGGGATGTTATGTTTGATGAAGATGATATTTTTGAGAATATATTTGCTGCAATTAATGTTTGTCCCAAGCTTGGGGATTCTACGTTTAATGAAGATGATATTTTTAGTCTCCCAAGTTTGGATATGCAACTTTATAATGATGATAGCATGCCTCCTACTTATGATGATTATATTGATGAAACTGGGTTTGGAAGAGTGTCAACTTTAGGAAGTAATGATCCCACTATTTTGGAGGATGTTGAATCTTATTATTATAATTATGAAAGTGGATTTGGATAGGTCACGACTTTATTTAGTAATGATTCCACTATCTTGGAAGAGGTTTCAATTGATTATGATGAGAACAAAGTTGCTACTTATGATGATTATTGTGATAATACTTATGCTATAAAAAGTAGTGATGATTATATTTATAAAACTTGTCATGATTATGATTACCCCTTTTCTAAACATTACTCTTTTAATATGGAAACAATTTATAGTATCCGAGTTTCTTATGATACTCCCACTATTCCGAATGAGAAGAATTTTGCTTATGTGGAGAGTAATAAAATTTCTATGCTTGTAGATCATGAAAAGAATGCTTTATGTGATAGTTATATTGTTGAATTCATTCATGATGATATTGAAAATTATTATGAGGGAGGAATATATGCTTGTAGGAATTGCAATAATACCAAGTTTCCTCTCTATGTGCTTAAAGTTTTAAAGTTATACTTGTTTTGCCTCCCTATGCTAGTTGATTATTGCTCCCATAATTTGTTTGCTCACAAAATCCCTATGCATAGGAAGAGGGTTAGACTTAAATGTGCTAGTCATATTCTCCATGATGCTCTCTTTATGTTTCAATTCTTATCCTTTATGTGAGCATCGTTGAAATCATCATGCCTAGCTAGGGGCGTTAAACGTTAGCACTTGTTAGGAGGCAACCCAATTTTTCTATTTGTTCCTTGCTTTTTGCTCCTATTTAGTAATAAATAATTCATCTAGCCTTTGTTTAGATGCAGTTTTATGTTTTAATTAGTGTTTGTGCCAAGTAGAACCTTTGGGAAGACTTGGGTGAAGTCTTTGCGATATTGCTGTAAAAAACAGAAACTTTAGCGCTCACGAGTTTAGCTGCCATTTTTTTACTGGAGAGTGCTATTAGGTTGATTCTTTTTTCAGAGGATTAATAGACAAATTCCTCAGGTCCACAAATTTATTTGAGAATTTTATGAGTTACAGAAGTATACGTTTGATACAGATTACTACAGACTGTTCTATTTTTGACAGATTTTGTTTTCTATGTGTTGTTTGCTTATTTTGATGAATGTATGAGTAGTATCGGAGGGTATGAACCATAGATGAGTTGGAATACAGTAGATATTACACCAATATGAATTTAGAATGAGTTCACAACAGTACCTAAGTGGTGATTTGTTTTCTTATACTAATGGAGCTTACGAGTTTTCTGTTAAGTTTTGTGTTGTGAAGTTTTCAAGTTTTGGGTAAAGATTCGATGGACTATGGAATAAGGAGTGGCAAGAGCCTAAGCTTGGGATACCCAAGGAACCCCAAGGTAATATTCAAGGACAACCAAGAGCCTAAGCCTGGGGATGCCCCGGAAGGCATCTCCTCTTTCGTCTTCATTCATCGGTAACTTTACTTGGAACTATATTTTTATTCGCCACATGATATGTGTTTTGCTTGGAGTGTTATTTTATTTTCTTTTGTTTTGCTTGATATTTGAATAAAATACCAAGATCTTAAATTATTAAATGTTAGAGAGTCTTCACATAGTTGCATAATTATTCGACTACTCATTGATCTTCACTTATATCTTTCGGAGTAGTTTGTCATTTGCTTCACTTACATCCTTTTAGAGCACGGCGGTGGTTTTATTTTAAAGAAATAGATGAACACTCATGCTTCACTTATATTATTTTTAGAGTCCTAAACAGCATGGTAATTTGCTTTGGTTATGAATTTACTCCTAATATGATGGGCATCCAAGAGGGATATAATAAAAACTATCATATAAAGTGCATTGAATACTGTGAGAAGTTTGATGCTTGATAATTGTTTTGAGATATGAAGATGGTGATATTAGAGTCATGCTAGTTGAGTAGTTGTGAATTTGAGATATACTTGTGTTGAAGTTTGTGATTCCCGTAGCATGCACGTATGGTGAACCGTTATGTGATGAAGTCGGAGCATGATTTATTTATTGATTGTCTTCCTTATGAGTGGCGGTCGGGGACGAGCGATGGTCTTTTCCTACCAATCTATCCCCCTAGGAGCATGCGTGTAGTACTTTGTTTCGATAACTAATAGATTTTTGAAATAAGTATGTGAGTTCTTTATGACTAATGTTGAGTCCATGGATTTTACGCACTCTCACCCTTTCACCATTGCTAGCCTCTCTAGTATCGCGCAACTTTCGCCGGAAACTTAAACCTACCATATACCTTCCTCAAAACAGCCACCATACCTACCTATTATGGCATTTCCATAGCCATTTCGAGATATATTGCCATGCAACTCTCCACCGTTCCGTTTATTATGACATGCTCCATCATTGTCATATTGCTATGCATGATCATGTAGTTGACATTGTATTTGTAGCAAAGCCACCATTCATAATTCTTTCATACATGTCACTCATGAGTCATTGCACATCCCGGTACACCTCCGGAGGCATTCATATAGAGTCATATCTTGTTCTAAGTATCAAGTTGTAATTCTTGAGTTGTAAGTAAATAAAAGTGTGATGATCATCATTATTAGAGAATTGTACCATTAAGGAAAGGATGATGGAGACTATGATTCCCCCACAAATCTGGATGAGACTCCGGACAAAAAAAGAGAAAGGCCATAAAAAAGAGAAGGCCCCGAAAAAATGAGAGAAAAAGAGAGAAGGGGCAATGCTAGTATCCTTTTACCACACTTGTGCTTCAAAGTAGCACCATGATCTTCATGATAGAGAGTCTCTTATGTTGTCACTTTCAAATACTAGTGGGAAATTTTCATTATAGAACTTGGCTTGTATATTCCAATGATGGGCTTCCTCAAAATGCCCTAGGTCTTCATGAGCAAGCGAGTTGGATGCACACCCACTTAGTTTCTTTTTGAGCTTTCATAAACTTATAGCTCTAGTGCATCCGTTGCATGGCAATCCCTACTCACTCACATTGATATCTATTAATGGGCATCTCCGTAGACCGTTGATACGCCTAGTTGATGTGAGACTATCTTTTCCTTTTTTGTCTTCTCCACAACCACCATTCTATTCCACATATAGTGCTATGTCCATGGCTCACGCTCATGTATTGCGTGAAGATTGAAAAAGTTTGAGAACATCAAAAGTATGAAACAATTGCTTGGCTTGTAATCGGGGTTGTGCATGATTTAAATATTTTGTGTGGTGAAGGTAGAGCATAGCCAGACTATATGATTTTGTAGGGATAACTTTCTTTGGCCATGTTATTTTGAGAAGACATGATTGCTTTGTTAGTATGCTTGAAGTATTATTATTTTTATGTCAATATTAAACTTTTGTCTTGAATCTTATGGATCTGAATATTCTTGCCACAATAAAGAATTACATGGATTAATATGTTAGGTAGCATTCCACATCAAAAATTCTGCTTTTATCATTTACCTACTCGAGGACGAGCAGGAATTAAGCTTGGGGATGCTGATACGTCTCCAACGTATCTATAATTTTTTATTGTTCCATGCTATTATATTATCAACCTTGGATGTTTTATATGCATTTATATGCTATTTTATATAATTTTTGGGACTAACCTATTAACCTAGAGCCCAGTTCCAGTTTTTGTTTTTTCCTTATTTTAGAGTATCGCAGAAAAGGAAAATCAAATGGAGTCCAATTGACCTGAAACTTCACGAAACTTATTTTTGGACCAGAAGAAGCCCACGAAGTATCGGAGATGGACCAGAAGAGTCCCGGGTAGACCACGAGGGTGGGGGCGCCCACCCCCCTGGGCGCGCCCCCTGCCTCGTGGAAAGCCCGGAGATCCACCAACATACTTCTTCCTCCTATATATACCCATATACCCTAAAAACTTCGGGGAGCACAATAGATCAGGAGTTCGGCCACCAGAAGCCCCTGTAGCCATCGAAAACCAATCTAGACCCGGTCTGGCACCCTGCCGGAGGGGGAATCCCTCTCCGGTGGCCATCTTCATCATCCCGGTGCTCTCCATGATGAGGAGGGAGTAGTTCTCCCTCGGGGCTGAGGGTATGTACCAGTAGCTATGTGTTTGATCTCTCTCTCTCTCGTGTTCTTGAGGTGGTACGATCTTGATGTATCGCGAGCTTTGCTATTATAGTTGGATCTTATGATGTTTCTCCCCCTCTACTCTCTTGTGATGAATTGAATTTTCCCTTTGAAGTTGTCTTATCGGATTGAGTCTTTAAGGATTTGAGAACACTTGATGTATGTCTTGCACATGCATATCTGTGGTGACAATGGGATATCATGTGATCCACTTGATGTATGTTTTGGTGATCAACTTGCGAGTTCCGTGACCTCGTGAACTTATGCGTAGGGGTTGGCACACGTTTTCGTCTTGACTCTCCGGTAGAAACTTTGGGGCACTCTTTGAAGTTCTTTGTGTTGGTTGAATAGATGAATCTGAGATTGTGTGATGCATATCGTATAATCATACCCATGGATACTTGAGGTGACATTGGAGTATCTAGGTGACATTAGGGTTTTGGTTGATTTGTGTCTTAAGGTGTTATTCTAGTACGAACTCTAGGATAGATTGAACAGAAAGAATAGCTTCATGTTATTTTACTACGGACTCTTGAATAGATCGATCAGAAAGGATAACTTTGAGGTGGTTTCGTACCCTACCATAATCTCTTCATTTGTTCTCTGCTATTAGTGACTTTGAAGTGACTCTTTGTTGCATGTTGAGGGATAGTTATATGATCCAATTATGTTATTATTGTTGAGAGAACTTGCACTAGTGAAAGTATGAACCCTAGGCCTTGTTTCAACGCATTGCAATACCGGTTGTGCTAACTTTTACCACTTGCTACCTTGCTGTTTTTATATTTTCATATTACAAAAACCTTTATCTACCATCCATATACCACTTGTATCACCATCTCTTCACCAAACTAGTGCACCTATACAATTTACCATTGTATTGGGTGTGTTGGGGACACAAGAGACTCTTTGTTATTTGGTTGCAGGGTTGCTTGAGAGAGACCATCTTAATCCTACGCCTCCTACGGATTGATAAACCTTAGGTCATCCACTTGAGGGAAATTTGCTACTTTCCTACAAACCTCTGCACTTGGAGGCCCAACAACGTCTACAAGAATAAGGTTGTGTAGTAGACATCATATATCTTCACAAATTCTTCAAGAAGACTACATATGAACTCCTCACCGACAAGAAACCTAATGTGAGTTATTTCAAAGTCTTCGGTGCAAAATGTTGGATTAGAGATCCTCATCACAATTCTAAATTTTCACCGAAAGCACATGAAGTTTTTATGCTCAGTTATGGTAAGGACTCGCACACCTACAGAGTCTTCAACACCTATCACCACAAGGTTGTTGAAACTGTAGATGTGCGGTTCGTTGAGACTAATGGCTTGCAAAGAGTGCACCTACCTCATGTGATAGATGAAATACCTCCTGAGGAATCTATTAAGTTCAAGGCTACTGAGGATGTCATTCCTACCGAAGAATCTGCTGAAGAAGTCATTCCAAAACATGAAGAATGTCATGTTGATGCACCTGAGAAAAATGGTGCTGAAGAAAATACTGATCAAATTCCTCAACGACAACCCGCTCATCCTCGCGTTGCAAATGAAGTGCAAATTGAGAAAATCATCAGCGACATCGACATTCTAGGTTCTCTCACACGCTCAAGAGCTTCACATTTATCTAACTTTTGTGGGCACATTGCTTTCGTCTCTATCATAGAGCCCACTAAGGTAGATGAAGCATTTCTGGAGCCTGAGTGGATTCAAGCTATGCAATAGGAATTACATCAATTCAAACTCAACAACATCTGGGAACTGGTCAAATGTCTAGATCCTCACAAGCACAACATCATCGGCACAAAGTGGATCTACCGCAACAAGCAAGATGAAAATGGCCTTGTGGTGAGGAATAAGGCACGGCTTGTAGCTCAAGGCTACACACAGGTTGAAGGAATTGATTTCAATGAAACTTTTGCACTTGTTGCTAGACTTGAGGCTATTCGCATATTACTTGCTTATGCTAACCATCATGATATCATCTTATATCAAATGGATGTGAAGTTCATTCCTTAATGGTAAGCTTGAGGAAGAAGTATATGTTGCTCAGCCCCCAGGTTTTGAAGATCCAAAGCATCCTGAGAAAGTCTTCAGACTCAATAAGGCCCTCTATGGCCTCAAGCAGGCCCCACGGGCGTGGTATGATACTTTGAAGGAATTCCTCATGAAGAAAGGCTTCAAACCTGGTTCACTTGACCCGACTCTTTTCACTAAATCTTATGATGGTGAACTGTTTGTGTGCCAAATTTATGTTGATGATATCATTTTTGGCTGTACTGACCATCATTATAGTGATGAATTTGCCTATATGATGAGTGAAGAATATCAAATGTCTATGATGGGAGAATTGAAATTCTTCTTAGGTCTTCGGATTCATGAACAGTGCAATGGCATATTCATATCTCAGGAGAAATACCTCAAGGATGTACTGAGGAAATTCGGCATGCAAGATTGCAAAGGAGTCAAAATCCCTATGCCCACAAATGGCCATCTATGCACAGATGAAAATGGTATTGACTTTGATCAAAAGGTATATCGTTCCATGATTGGTTTTTATTGTACTTATGTGCATCTAGGCCAGATATTATGCTTAGTGTTTGCATGTGTGCCCGATTTCAAGCTACACTAAAGGAATCACATCACAAGGCTGTGAAGCATATTCTTCGATATCTAGCTCACACACCAACACTTGGATTATGGTATCCCAAGGGCTCGACTTTTGATCTCATTGGATATCCAGACTCTGAATATGCTGGTGATTGTGTGGACCGCAAGTCAACATCTGGCACATGCCATTTCCTCGGACGATCCTTGGTCTGTTGGTCCTCGAAGAAACAGAACTGCGTATCACTGTCTACTACTGAAGCTGAGTACATTGCTGCTAGTTCTTGCTATGCTCAACTGCTATGGATGAAGCAAATTCTCAAGGACTACGGCGTCAATGTGAAGAATGTGCCACTCTACTGTGACAATGAGAGCGCCATTAAGATTGCTCATAACCCAGTTCAGCACTCGAAGACAAAGCATATTCAGATTCGTCATCATTTTCTTCGTGATCATGTGTTGAAGGGCGACATCTCTATTGAGCATGTGAAGACTGAAGAACAGCTAGCCGATATCTTCACTAAGCCCTTGGATGAGAAGAGATTTAGCAAGCCGCGATGTGATCTAAATATCCTAGAATCTTCGAATGTTCTTTGAAAAGGACTCTCACCCTAACACTTATGCAAGATTGATGACTTAGATGTGCAACACATG
Organism: Triticum aestivum; assembly: GCF_018294505.1. Taxonomy (NCBI): domain Eukaryota; kingdom Viridiplantae; phylum Streptophyta; class Magnoliopsida; order Poales; family Poaceae; genus Triticum; species Triticum aestivum. Next base: position 233,669,451 of record NC_057800.1, read on the forward strand.
AAGAAACGTTTTTCTTCAATCAATGAAGAATAACACTCCAAGTGTGAAGAAAATAACGAAGAATTTGATTCTCAGAACCCTACGACAATTTTACGCGGTGTCTGAAATCATCATTCTTATACGGTGGGTCACGCCACCACCAAAATTTGAAAATCTTCAATTTGAGTTTTTCCTCATCTTTGAAATTCCTCTGTTGTTTTTCAACTTGCTTTGTCTTCACCATTTCCGTTGTTTTTCTTCATTGGCTATCTATATATATATAGATGAGTTTATGTCCTCTACAGCATTCACTTATTGCTATTTCTTCAAGTTGCTTGTTCTGCTAAGTGAATGTGATCGGACCCTTTCCCCCTCTATGCTAAACTCAACCCAGTCTATTCAAAAATTCTTCATGTGCGTTCTATTTGAAACTCGTTCAAAATCTTCACTGTGTCCTTGTCAGCTGAAGAAATTGCGAACGAAACTTTAAACTTATCTTATCTGAATTTTTGGCCTTTGCTACTCAAATCGTTACACATTCCACGATAATACTTATCCTATTCACCCACGATCGAACACGATCGTCACCTCTCAGTATGTGGGTGACACACGTCAAGCGAATAAGAAGGGCCAGGGGCACGTTCGTCCTATTTTCTCGGGCGAGCAGTTTTTCACTTCGGCTATAAATACCCCTCTCCCTTCCTGACTTCACTTTCACTCTGCTCGACCTCACTCCCTTGCTCGAGCTCTCAAACCCTAGCGTCGCCGCTACTTCCATCGTCGCCGATGAGGAAGAGCTTCACTACCTCGACCTCGCCGCTGCCGTACTCACGCCGGACGCGGATTTCTTCACTCCGCCACCACCGTAGCTGTCTTCCTCAGCCAAGTTAGGGCGTGGAAGATCTGAACCGACGAGCTTCAAATCTACACTTCCTAGTTCGTCGTGTTCTTCATCCAGGGTAATTAAAAGTTATTTTTACTACCCTTGTTGATTCGGATGTTTTTCTTCAAATCTTCAAAAGGTTTTTTTCTTCAAATCCTCACACACTAAACACCTCACATATCATCTGTTCTTGATCTGTTTATCTAAGCAATTTTTTCTTCAAGATTCCTCAACTGTGTGGATTTTCAAATCTGTACAACTCAGGAACCTAAGTCAAAGAATGCTTAGTGAAATTCCTCAAGATTCATCTGGTCAAATTCCACAAACTTGTTCTTATTGCAAAATCTTCTGAGAACGCATATGACCTCTCCAAATTCCTCGCAACTATACTCTGTTCACAGGTACACATGCCCGCTGCTGAATCATTAGGTTCTCATCAACTTCACTCATTTGCAGCGTTCCTCGAAGAAAAGTTGCATACCTCTTCAGATAACTCAATCATTCAAAACCCTCAGCTGAAGAAAATGGTAGATGGCAAGAAACCTCACAAGGGAGGAAAGAAGCTGGAAGTCAACACTGTGTTTGAAATCCCTAAGGATATATACAAGGATTATTGCACTCCTGATGAGGCCACCCATGGAAAGGAAACTAAGAATGAGCGCAAAGTGCGCATCCAAAGGATAGAGAGGAGATGGGCACGGGAATGGAGGGAATACAGATATGTTACTCCCAAGTATATGAAGAAATTCGCTCCTAATCCTCCATGCCCAAGACCTTCGTTGGCACCTGGCCAAGTAGCGGATCCCAACATCCTCAAGCGTGGTGAGGATTATCCTGGTGAATGGGCCAAGCGCCAGGCCAAGCTAGCCAGAGTAGCTAAGGAATTAGTGAGGAAATTTAATGAAGACTCTGTTGTTGCTGCCACTGCTGAGGCCTCTGCAAGCAAGCCAAAGAAGGCCATGCCAAAGAATCCGGCTCATAAGCCAAGTGCTTCAACCCCAATGCCCTCACGGCCAAGTTCCTCAGCAATGCCCTCACGGCCAGATTCTTCAAAGCCCTCACGGCCAATTCCTCAAGCCGCACCAGCTCCTCCGTCAAAATCCTCAGCACCTGTGCATCTCACCACGTGCCAAAGGACAACAGGAATCTCTATTGCCTCACGAGCTTCTGCTAGTTCTTCAGCTGCACCAAATTCATCAACTGGCCCCTCTCTGCTGAAGACAAAGGCCACTGCTGGATGAGGCTCTCGACCAAGTCCTCACAAGAAGTAGGTCGCCTTTCAAGTGTTGTCTGATGAAGACGAAGCTGATGATGAAGAATTTGCTGAAATCATCAGGGACAGGCAACTTAGGGCCGCTAGAGCCAAAGGCACAAGTGTGCATCTGCTTTTGGATCCAAAATTGATCCTTGATTACATTGATCTCTGGCACAAGGACCCCAACACTCCTATGCCTGACTTCAAGATGACTCCTAGCCAAAGTCATATGTTGACTCACTTCATTCAGGAAGAAAAATGGAAATTTGAAAAGGCAGGTGGTTGAAGAAAGCGCAGTACAAAAAGGAGCGCTTCCTAAAGAAAAACGTTGTCTCTATGAAAACTGAAGAACTTGTCACTATTCAATCTAAGATCAAGAAACTCAGTGATGAATTTGTCGCATACCGCGCTGATTGGCTGGGAGCCAAGATCCGTTTTGTGAAACTAACTGAACAGATCACTTCCTATGTTGCAGCCCCAACGCAACAAGAAAATCCTCAGGCTGAAGCATCTGCTCAGCCTACTGAAGAAAATGCCAGCACCGCTGATGATACTCAGGTTGCTGAAGAAAATGCTAGTACCAGGGCTGATGACTGCATTCCAGCCACTAAAGAAATTGCCAAGGCAACCACTAGTGTTGCTCCTGAAGAAAATGAAGAACTCACGGCAACTGCATTAGTTGTGCCTGAAGATCTTGAACCAAATTCCTCTACTCCTCCTATGCCTACACCATCTCCGATCCTTCCATCTGCATCAGATGTGAAGAAGACCAAGGCTACAGAGCGTGCGGCTATGAAGAAAAGGAAGGCATCAACTGCATCAGATTCTTCAGCTCCGAAGAAAATGAAGCCACTGATCAGCTCATTTGAAAATCCAATTGATGTTGTTCCTGTCTCATCTATGACATCAAAGGACCTTGTTCCTTTTGATGAAGAATAGGTGATCCCAAGCAGATCCGATGTAGACATTCCTTCTGCTTCTTCCTCAAAGTAGTTGGATGAAGAAATTGAAGCAGATGCAATCCCTTCAACCCCAATAGTCTCATCGCCCATGCCTCAGTTCCCTGCTAAAGAGGCCGTGTAAGTGCATCTAGTGCCCCTTAGTGATTTTGGTGTATTGAAGACTTATAGGTTAAGGGACTAATGCGTTTGTGAGTGTACACAGGTCTATAAGTCTATGAGGAGTTTGATATTTACAGAGAAAGTCGACCCCTAAAAATGAAGCTCTTCGACTGAAGACTTTGAATTTCTGAAGACTTTCTGAAGACTTTGAAAGTGAAGAAATTGGTGTGACCTTGAAGACTTGGTATTCATTCGAGGAACATGAAGCGTGAAGACTTTTGTTTTCGTAGTTTCATTTTCTCTTTCTTGAGTCAAAGGAAACACTGTACTATTAAAGGGGGTCGAGGAAATATTAAGGAAAAATTTCCATGTGATGCTCAACTCAAAATCCTACACCTACCAATCCCTTTGAGTAAAGCCATTGGAAATCTCATATAGTCCAGTCATATTGTTCAGTGACAGAGACGAAGTTCTTCTGGTCTCTGAGGAATTTGTTCTGACTGAGGAGTTAGAAATTCGCCAGTGCGGATTGCCTACACAGTGAGAAACATGATAGCCCTGAGGATTTTGCTACTCAAAATTCCGACCGTTGATGTGCTATGCGCCAGCTGTCCCAAAATATCTATCCACCTAACGGTCATATCATTGAAGGGCATTTATGTCTTATCATGTCGGGCTGCTCCCTAGGCTATAAATAGCCACCCCCTACAACCACTACCTGGTTGGCTCCTCTGAGAGAAACTGACACTTGTCATTTGAGAGCAACCCATCCTCCGAGGACTTTGAGTGAAAACCATCAAGTGAGGAAAAACCCAAACCCAAACACCTACAAACCCCAACTGATTGAGCATCACTGAAGAGATTGATCCTGCGTGGATCCGATGCTTGTTACCTTTGAAGACTGTGCTTCTTCTAGACGGTTAGGCGTCATGGTCTAGAGCATCCAAGAGGAATTGTGGATCGCCGAGTGACCACGTTTGTGAAGGTTTGGAAGTCGCCTGAAGACTTACCACGAGTGATTGGACGAGGTCTGTGTGACCTTAGTTCAAGGAGAATACGGTGAGGACTTGGTGTCCTGAGCTGCGTGTTCAGGACTGTGTGTCCTCGAGTTTAAATACTCAACCGCTCCAACTAGACGTACAACTGAGACAGCAGTTGGAACTGGTCTACCAAATCATTGTCTTCACCAAGCTTACTGGTTCTATTTCCTCAACTCTTTCATGTCCTCATAACTGTGTTGTGTGTTTGTTCATATCTGTGTTTGAAGACTTTGACTGAAGACTTTCTCAATTTCCTCAGATCAATTTCTTCAGTCTGTTGGTCTTCATCCTGTGTTATCCTGTGCTTACGCTTCCTGTACTCTGTGCCTGTCTTCATTTCATCATGATGACTATGTTTGTATTCTGTTATGTTTACTTTTGAGTACTTATTCCGCTACTAGTAGTTCTTTGCTAAGGAATTTCCTCACCAGAAAATCCCTCAGTGAAGAATTTCATAAAAATCGCATATTCACCCCCTCCTCTAGTCGATATAACGCACTTTCAATTGGTATCAGAGCAAGGTACTACCTTGTTCTGTGTGATTTTGGTTTAACCGCCTAGAGTTTTCGTTATGTCGACCGCAGGTATGAAGAAAGTGACATGCCCCATCTTTGACGGTCATGAGTATCCCAAGTGGAAGGCCATGATGAAGAAGCGCCTCATGGCGATGAACAGCGAGCTGTGGACCGTCACTGAGATTGGTCTGACTGATCTGTGCAAGATGGCGGAAGCTGATGACATTCGCAAGTACACACTTCTCAACCTCACGGCGAAGGATGTCATCTGCTCCAGTCTGTCACAAAATCAGTTCAGGAATATCATGCATCTCGATAATGCGAAGCTCATCTGGGACCGTCTCTCTGAGGTCTATGAAGGTCATCGAACCTGTCATGATCCTTGGTTTGAGGACTTCAAGGAATCTCTCAAAGCGATGACATTTGAACCAGAATCATCATCTTCTGCATCATGCCTTATGGCAAAAGATGCTGAGGTAACTAAATGCTACCTATCCAAGTCTAGTGATGATGAATCTGGTGATGAATTTGGACCCAGCTATGTCAAACTTGCTTCCCTTGCCACTAAACAACAAAGAGCTTTGGAAAAAGTTCACTACGTGCTAAATAAGAGCGATGATATGTTGGGTGAAGAAATGGATCAGTCAAAAGCTTTGGCTGAAAGTCTTCAGAGACTTCATACTAAGTATGACACCCTTCAAGATCAACAGAACACTCTTTTATCTGATCATGATAAGCTTTCTTATGAATTTCTTCAAAGAAAGCAAGACCTTGAGAAGCTAAGAGTGAGTTATGAAGATCTTCAGAAGGAGCGCGATTCATTACTTGCTCAACAAGTCAGTGCTTCTCAGGAAGAATTTGTTCCTCCTTGTTTGAAATGCATTGAATGTGAATCTGCTAATTCTTCACCTAAATGTTCAAATGTTGCTAATGTTTCAAATTCTTCACATGCCTCTGCTATCACTAATTCCTCATCTGAGGACATTGCTAGTATCACTGACGATGCAGGGCTGAAGGAATTGTACATGACAGGCATGTACAAAAGCCTCAAAGGGCATCAGACTCTTTGTGATGTGCTTAAAAAGCAAATCCTCAACAGGAACCCTAGGAAAGAGGGTATTTCCTTTGAAAGGAAACTCAACGCTGATGGTACATATTGGAAGCCTGAGCAGTACCCCAAAACTACATGGGTTGCTGCAAAGGGACCTCCAGTTGATCCATCTAACTTATCTGGATTTGCATGTGAATCTCCTCGTTTTGATGATGAGTCATTTGACTCCAACTATAAACTGTTCAAAAATCAGAATGGTGAAGTATTTGCTAGATATGTTGGCACTAACTGCAGGAACGGTCCTCCTATGAAGAAAATCTGGGTTCCCAAAAGATGCCTTGAAAATCTTCAGGTGAATGTCATCATGACGCCACCTGTGAAGAATAGGAACCCTAGATCAAATTCTTCATATGGACCAAATTCTTCATATGGATCCAAGTCCTCATACGGACCAAACTCTTCACATGGATCATATTCCTCAAAAGGATCGAAGTCCTCATATGAACATCATCGTGCTAACCCGTCTGTTTCGCAGGGAAGATCTAAGGATTGTGGATATGTGCATTATACTTCAAATCATAATGTCCATAAGTCCTCGAAGAATTTCTTTGCCTACTCTTATGCTAACTCTAACCCCTCTTATGTGAAATGAAATGGACTGGCATCTATGCCACCTTTCTCTTATGGAGCTCGCAAAATGATGAACTCTTTGCCACCCCTTCAGATCTGGGTGGTGAAGAAAAAGAACTAATCTCTTCTGCAGGGTCAGGTCTCCAGACGTACGTAATCGTCTGAAGAATTTGCTGGAGACCTGAGCATGCTTGAAAGGATGCAGGCTAATCATGAAGAAATGAACTTTCATTTCTCACGTCCTCATACTGCTTTATCTGTTCTTTTGCTTGATGAAATTGATCTGGTGAATTGAGGTCATATTCTTCACTGATGAAGTATATGAGTTTGTAAGCTGCACTAATTCATCTGCAGGATGATCAACCCAAAGCCACTGAGTGGGTCCTCGACAGTGGATGTACAAATCACATGACTGGTGACAAGAATATATTGATGGATGCTCCATTATCTTCGTCGCATCTGAAGCATATCATCTTTGCCGACAAAGGCAAAAGTTAGGTATTGGGTCTAGGTAAGGTTGCGATCACAAAGGATCGACACATGGACAAAGTCATGCTTGTCGAGTCCTTAGGATACAACCTTATGTCTATCTCAATGCTTTATGATCTTGATATGGTTGTTATCTTTGGCAAGTATCGTTGTGTTGTGGTTATGGAGGCTGACAATTCCAAAGTCTTCGAAGGCTTTAGGAGAGGAGACCTATATATTGTTGATTTCTCTACAGGACCACAACCAGCCATGTGCCTACTTGCAAAAGCTTCAGAAGGCTGGCTCTGGCATCGACGACTTGGTCATGCAGGCATGAGGAATTTGCACACGCTTGCGAAGAAGAAGCATGTCATTGGCATCGAGAATGTCAAATTCCTCAAGGATCACCTATGCGGAGCCTGTGAAGCTGGGAAGATGACAAAGGCCAAGCATCCAACGAAGACTATCATGACCACTACTCGCCCATTTGAATTGCTTCACATGGATCTCTTCGGTCCTAATCATTATTCTGCTGTTTCAAATGAAGCATCTCAATATGGCTTTGTTATTGTTGATGATTACTCTCGTTACACATGGGTACACCTTGTTACTTACAAACATGAAGTGCAGGAAGTCTTCAAATGATTTTCCTCGAGGGCTTCAACCAACTTTGGTGTGAAGATCAAGCACATCAAAAGTGACAATGGCATTGAGTTCAAGAATTCTGGTCTAGATGACTACCTTGATGAACTTGGTATTACTCATGAGTTATCTGCTCCTTACACTCCTCAGCAGAACGGCGTCGTGGAGCGCAAGAAGGGGACTCTTGCTGAGATGGCTCACAAAATGCTTGATGAATACAAAACGCCTCGTCGTTTCTGGACTGAGGCAATTGATACTGCATGCCACATCATCAACAGAGTATATCTTCACAAATTCTTCAAGAAGACTGCCTATGAACTCCTCACTAATAAGAAACCCAATTTAACTTATTTCAAAGTCTTCGGTGCTAAATGTTGGATTAGAGATCCTCATCACAACTCAAAATTTGCACCGAAAGCACATGAAGGTTTTATGCTTGGTTACGGAAAGGACTCGCATACCTACAGAGTCTTCAACAACGTTCTTCACAAGGTTGTTGAAACTGTAGATGTGCGGTTCGATGAAACTAATGGCTTGCAAAGAGAGCACCTACCTACTATGATAGATGAACCAGCACCTAAGGAAACTATCAAGTTCAAGGCTACTGAGGATGTCATTCCTACTGAAGAATCTGCTGAAGAATTCATTCTAGAACATGAAGAACGTCGAGCTAATACACCTGAAGAAAATACTGAAGAAAATGGTGCTGAAGAGAATGCTGATCAAATTCCTCAATGACAACTAGCTCATCCTCGCATTGCAAAAGAAGTGCAAGTTGAAAAGATCATCAATGACATCAAAGCGCCAGGTCCTCTCACATGCTCAAAAGTTTCACATTTATCTAAATTTTGTGGGCACTATGCCTTTGTCTCTATAACAGAGCCCACTAAGGTAGATGAAGCATTTCTGGAGCCTGAGTGGATTCAGGCCATGCAAGAAGAATTACATCAGTACGAGCTCAACAATGTCAGGGAACTGGTCAAACGTCCAGATCCTCGCAAGCACAATATCATTGGCACAAAGTGGATCTACCACAACAAGCAAGATGAAAATGGCCTTGTGGTGAGGAATAAGGCACGACTCGTAGCTCAAGGCTACACACAGGTTGAAGGAATTGACTTTGATGAAACTTTTGCACCTGATGCTAGACTTGAGGCTATTCACATATTACTTGCTTATGCTAACCATCATGATATCACTTTATATCAAATGGATGTGAAAAGTGCATTCCTCAATGGTAAGCTTGTGGAAGAAGTATATGTTGCTCAACCCCTAGGTTTTGAAGATCCAAAGAATCCTGACAAAGTCTTCAGACTCAACAAGGCCCTCTATGGCCTCAAGCAGGCCCCACGGGCGTGGTATGACACATTGAAGGAATTCTTCATGAAGAAAGGCTTCAAACCCGGTTCACTCGACCCTACTCTTTTCACTAAATCTTATGATGGTGAATTGTTTGTGTGCCAAATATATGTTGATGATATTATCTTTGGCTGTACTGACCAACGTTATAGTGATGAATTTTCCTATATGATGAGTGAAGAATATCAAATGTCTATGATGGGAGAGTTTAAATTCTTCTTGGGTCTTCAAATTCGTCAACAATGCAATGGCATATTCATATCTCAGGAGAAATACCTCAAGGATGTGCTGAGGAAATTCGGCATGCAAGATTGCAAAGGCGTCAAAATTCCTATGCCTACAAATGGCCATCTGTGCACTGATGAAAATGGTATTGACTTCAATCATAAGGTATACCGCTCCATGATTGGTTCTTTATTGTACTTATGTGCATCTAGGCCAGACATAATGCTTAGTGTTTGCATGTGTGCCCAATTTCAAGCTGCACCGAAGGAATCACACCATAAGGCTGTGAAGCATATTCTTCGATATCTAGCTCACACACCAACACTTGGATTATGGTACCCCAAGGGCTCGGCTTTTAATCTCATTGGATATTCTGACTCTGACTATGCTGGTGATCATGTGGACCGCAAGTCAACATCTAGTACATGTCATTTCCTTGGACGATCTTTGGTCTGTTGGTCCTCGAAGAAACAGAACTGCGTATCACTATCTACTGCTGAAGCTGAGTACATTGTCGCTGGTTCTTGCTATGCTCAATTGCTATGGATGAAGCAAACTCTCAAGGACTATGGCGTCAACATGAAGAATGTGCCTCTCTTCTATGACAATGAGAGTGCCATCAAGATTGCTCACAACCCAGTTCAGCACTCGAAGACTAAGCACATTCAGATTCATCATCATTTTCTTCGTGATCATGTGTTGAAGGGCGACATCTCTATTGAGCATGTGAATACTGAAGAACATCTAGCTGATATCTTCACAAAGCCCTTGGATGAGAAGAGATTTAGCAAGTTGCGGTGTGAGCTAAATATCCTAGAATCTTCGAATGTTCTTTGAAAAGGACACTCATCCTAACACTTATGCAAAATTGATGACTTAGATGTGCAACACATGAAGAAACATTTTTCTTCAATCAATGAAGAATAACACTAACACTCTTAGTGTGAAGAAATTAACGAAGAATCTGATTCTCAGAACCCTACGATAATTGTACGCGGTGTCTGAAATCATCATTCTTATACGGTGGGTCACGCCACCATCAAAAGTTGAAATTCCTCAGTTGTTCATATTCTTCAAATTTGCATTGTCTTCACTGTTTCCGTCGTTTTTCTTCATTGGATATATATACATATATATGAGTTTATGTCCTCCACATCATTCACTTATTGCTAATTCTTCAAGTTGGTTTTTCTGCTAAGTGAATGTGATCGGACCCTTCCCCCTCTATGCTAAACTCAACCCAATCTGTTCACAAATTCTTCATGTGCGTTTTATTTGAAACTCGTTCACAATCTTCACTGTGTCCTTGTCAGCTGAAGAAATTGCAAACGGAACTTTAAAACCTATCTTATCTAAATTTTCGGCTTTGCCACTCAAACCGTTCTGCATCCCACAATACACTTATCCTTTCACCCATGATCGCACACGATCTCCACCTATCAGTACGTGGGTGACACATGTCATGCGAATGAGAAGGGTCAGGGGCACGCTCGTCCAATTTCTTCGGGTGAACAGTTTTTCACCATGGCTATAAATACCCCTCTTCCCCTTCGTCACTTCTTTTACTCCGCTCGACCTCTCTCCAGCTCGAACTTCTCAAACCCTAGCGCCGCCTCTACTTCATCATCGCCGGTGAGGAAGAGCTTCACTTCCTCGACCTCGTCACCGCCGTACTCGCGCGGGCCGCGGAAATCTTCACTCCGCCGCCGCCGTAGATGTCTTCCTCCGCCGAGTTAGGGCGTGGAAGATCTACACAGACGAACTTCACCTCTCCACCTCACTGTTTGTCGTGTTCTTCGTCCAGGGTAATTAAAAGTTACTTTTACTACCCTCGTTGATTCGAATGATTATCTACAAAATCTTCAAAGGTGTTTTTCTTCATATCTTCACACACTAAAACACCTCTCATATCATCTGTTCTTGATTCATTTCTCCAAGCTATGTTTTTCTTCAAGATTCCTCAAATGTGTGGATTTTTGATCTACACATCTCTGGAACCTAAGACAAAGAATGCTTAGTGAAATTCTTCAAGACTCATCTGGTCAAATTCCTCAAACTTGTTCTTTATAAAACCTTTTGAGAACGCATATGACCTCTCCAAATTCCTCGCAACTATACTCTGTTCGCAGGTACTCATGTCGGCTGCTGAATCACTAGGTTCTCATCAACTTAACTCATTTGCAGCGTTCCTCAAAGAAAAGTTGCATACTTCTTCAGAGAATTCAATTATTCAAATTCCTCAACTGAAGAAAATGACTGATGGTAAGAAGCCACAGAAAGGAGGAAAGGGGGCTGAGGTCAACACTGCCGGCATTCTGGGAACGGGGGTCCCCAGACTTGCTTGCCTGCGGCCTACGGCGTGGCTCAAAGGGGGGCCCAGCACGGCCCATCTTCATCACCACAGACCCAAGACCCTCGCGAGGGGCCAAGCCTCGCGGGGAGGACGACACAGAACTTCCTTAGGCACGGCCTCATCAGGCTGGCTCGCGAGGAGGCGGAGAGATCAAGGCGGGGTACCTCGCGAGGTGCCCATGATGCAAGCCATGACGACCAAAGGCGTCAGGCGGGCGCCAGCCGCACAGTGTCCTCCTTTCCTCTTTGGTGCAAAGGGAGCAAGCGCAGGCGAGAGCATCAAGCAAAGGCACCCGTTTCGGTGCAACGAGACCAAGACCAGTCCAACGGCAGGGAGGAAGTCATTGTGGAGCCCAAGCCAGCGTCACCACCAGAGCCTTTGGCAGGCGAGGACCAACTTTAGTCAGGATAAGTGTACCAGATATTCCCCTTCAAAATGGCCAATTGTTGGCGCCCTTCCCGCTCAATATTTGGGAAGAGGCCCAGGGCCTTTGCCTATAAATAGGACTAGCCACCCCCAGGGTAGAGGGGAAATAAAGAAGGGAGAATCTAGAAGCCAAGAGAGAAACTAGCTAGGATCGGATCGAGTAGCATCACACACATAGAGAGAGAAGGCGGACTGAACTCCTCCTAGCAGTTCATCCCCCCAGCTAAGAACAGACCCTCGCGAGGCTGTTCTTCCATGTATTGCTCATCATCATCAGCCCAAGAGGCAATCCACCACACCACACACTGGAGTAGGGTATTACACCACAACGGTGGCCTGAACCAGTATAAACCCTGTGTCTCTTGTGCTGTTCTTTTCATAGCTTAGATCTTAGCGAGGCGGAGGGGTGCAGGTAGGTAGAAGGCAAAATCTCCACGCGCGCCCCAGTGTTCGAACCTCAAGGGTCTGCCGGAACCCGAAATCCGACATTTGGCGCGCCAGGTAGGGGTGCGCCGGAATCCACCTTCTACCGCTTCGTGTCCCGTCGCGTCATCATCACCATGTCCGGCGACCAGGCGGGCAACCCAGATCCATTGGCGGCGTGGCCCGCCCGCGCAGAGCCGCTCGCCTCGGGCGACCCCGTGCCCCAGGCAGCTCGTGGTCCGCAGGGCGCTGCGGGCCGCGGGCGATGCGGACAGGCTTCGACGGCTCTCACACCGCGGCAGGCGCTGTCGGCAGCAATGGCCTCCAATCATGCTGCGACCACGACACCGTACACCTTCCGAGAGCAGGTGAACTCGAGGCCCGCGCTCACGGTGGCCCGAGAGCTACTGCAGTGCAGGCTGCTGGAGGGCCGCCGCGACGTGCTGCTAGAGCGGGTGGAAGAGCTCCTGGGCTTCGCCGCCTCGGGGGCTCACCCCTTCTGCACCCAGCTCCCATCTCAAGCCCAGGGCTGCCCGCGCGGGGGCTCCGCGCGCGCCCGCGGGCTTCAAGGCTACCCCAACACCGGCGAAGCTGTTGGCACCGGACCGGCGGCGGCGTTGCCCCCGCTCCTAGTCTGCGAGGAAGGACTCGATGCGACCCACGGCCCCAGTGGACAGCCGCGCTACCACCCCACGGTGGGCGCGTCAAGCAGGACTGCGTGGCACGCGGAGCACTACGGCGCGGCCTTCGGGATGACGGCGCCAGAAGAATACGTGCCCCTCATGATGGACCAAGGAGACCCTCACGAGGGCGAACAAGGCTCGCTCCTCAGCCCAAGCTGGGGGGACGAGGCGCCAGAAGCTGAGCCCTTTCAGGAGCCCCGGGATGGTCCCACTGGCCATGCTGGAGGCAACGATTATCGGGTACCGCTAATTCCTCAGGAGAAGGCATACGCTAATCATGGATTGCAGGAGGTGCAGGTCGCCACAGCGAGCAGCCGCCCCGCTCCCACAGTCTCCTACCCCTTGGGAGGAGGGCGCAGGGGGCTGCAGGAGAGGGGCCGAGATCCGACATCACCATCGCGGTGTTCGGATCAAGGTGTTCTCAGGAGGTAGGCCCTCTGCTGGGGAGGTGCCTCAGGGCCTGCCCCTGGTGGAGGACCCGTGGTTGTCGGGGGAACCGCTGGCGACCGCTCTACCCCATCGGCGGCATCCTGGTTTCCGGTCATCGTTGATGGCACTAGAGTGTGGCGCAAGGCGGAGCCCTCGTCTGGCGATATGAAGCAAGGCCGGTACCTGTGAAGAAGGCCCAGTGCCTGTGAAGCTCGCCGCCCCATGACACTCTCACGTAATAATGAGTGGGGCTGTACATGCCCCGGAGTCTCAGGGGTGCCGGCCTCAGGCCCTGGGGCTCCCTCCCACGCCCAGTGGCAGCACTTAGCTCCGTGCTGGTGAGAAGACGTCCAAGACTAGATTAGGTGCCGGACGCGGCCTTTTGTCTGCTTTCGTCGCTTTTCCCTTTGGTTGTCACTTTCCCCCGCTGGATTCAAGTTGGATTCGAATTTGAGATTTGCGTGTGTTCGGGGAAGGGGTGCTTAGTCTCGTTCGAGCAATTTCTTGCGTTTTGATTACCACTTCGCCTCAGCTGCCTCCCCTCGTGAGCCCCTTGCGAGCTGGGTCAGGCCTAGCTTGCGCACAGCCTAGACTGCCGCCGTCGCGTCCTCTCAGGATGGTTTTTTTACTGCAGATCCTACGGATTCGATCAGGGAACACTCGGGACACCACAGCCTCCCACAGGCTACCTCAGGGCCCGCACGGGGCGAAGGTAAACTAGCCAACCAGCGTGTCGCTTAGCCAACCACTTGGCGCGGGCGCATGTGCAATGTAACATCTACTAATACGATGAACACAAGTTTTACATGAGGGGCTCCCCCTCCCAAAATGCTCTCATAGCCATCAGGCCAAAACCTGAGTTTTATTCATGCAGGGTAAGGAAACAGGAACGATGCATGATCAGTCGGATAAATCCCCCAATGCGTCCTCAGGAGCACCACCCGAACCGTTGCTGGCGTCGCTGGACTCGCCATCGCTGTCTGCGTCGCCGCCAGCGGCGTCAGGGCCGTTCACCACACCGCCCTCGTTGGCAGCCACGATCACGTCGTCGTTGTCTGAAGCGAAGGCCCTGACAAGAGCATCCACATTGTCTTCCACCCAGTGCGCCAGGTCGTCTCGGACGGCCTGGGGGACTGGGGCGATGGCGGCGTCGAAATCGAAGTGGGGATCCATGTTCCGGAGATGGCTGAAGACGCGAGAAAAGGCGCGCCCGAACAGGGCGCGGCTCCTCCCCTCCACCAACCTGTTGGCCCTGACCGACTGTGCCTCCAGCTGTGTCACCACGTCGGTGAAGAACTGAAGGTTGCCGGCGTAGTTGACTGCGTGCGGCTCGCCAACAGCCGCCTCGCAGATGTTGCCCAAGGCTGTGTTGGCTCTCTCCCGGAGCGTGATGAGCATGGGGCCGTGCTCATGCTCAAGGATCCGCCGCTGACGTATCTCATCCGCATTCTGGCGTGCGACGGCTTCAACCTCCTCCACCCGATGGCGAAGAAGGAGTACCTCGGCCTGGGAGGTGGTTGACTCCCCTTGCGCTACTTCAAGGGCGTCCCGAAGAGCATCGGCCCGCCGCGTCGCTTCCTCCAGCTTGGCCCTCAAGGCAGCAGTCCTACCTTCAGCCTCGGCCCGGATCAACCCCAGCCGCTCCTCGGACTCGCGCTCGAGGTCCAAGCGCGCCATCGCCACCCGATGTCCGACCTCCTCCAGGACACGGGCTTCCCGTGCAGCGACATCATCCTCCGCCTGCGTCACCAAGCGCTCCCTTGTCTCCAGACGCTCGTACTCGCGGGTACGTTCGGCGGCTTCCAGCGTCAGCACCTCCTCACGCTTCTGGAGCTCTACTGGGTCGCCGGAGGCCACCTTCATTGACGCGAGGGCTGCCTCGCGCAGCTCCACTTGCTCCTCCAGTGAGTGGCACCAGGCCAGGAGCTCCCGAGCCCGCTCCTCCGCCGCCTCTCGCCGCCGGTCAGCTTCCCGGGCCTCCTCAGCGGCCCAAGATCGGGCCTCCCGAGAGGCCACCAGCGACGCCTTGGCCTCTTCGTCGTCAAGATCACGCTGATGGCGCGTAGGGGCAATGGCGCCCTCCAGCTCCCGCCTCTCTGTAGCCAGGCGCAGGCCCTCGGCCTCAAGGCGTGTGTCTTCATCAGCAAGCTCCTCACCAAGCAGGCTCACCGCGTCAGCGGCCCTTCGAAGGAATCCTTGGCGAAGAGCGCGACGCTTCTGGGCACGCTCGAGCACGTCTTCCATACCATCATCTGCCCCAAGCAAGCGCCGAGGGCCACGGATCAGCACTCCCCCTTCGCGCAGGGGGCTGGGGGCTGGCACCCTCGCGACGGCCGGGTACGCCACGCCAGAAGCCTACACCATGCCAGAAGCCCGGCTTGGAGCCAGCCCGTCCCCAGATGAAGAGCGCAGGGAGCGCCTCAGCCAATCGCAGTCCACAACCAGGCGAGAAGCCCACGGCAGGCTGGCTATGCCACAAGAAGGCTCGCGAAGGAGGATCGCGAGGTGCGCAGGGCCTCGATGCGCCTCGGGACGGTTCGCCTCTCCGATCGCCCTCACCACAAGGGCTCTGCTGCTCGGAGCGCTTGAGAACGGTAGAGGGGGAGAAGCCAAGGGGGACGGCACCTCAGCCATCTCCGCGAGCTCGGGTGGAAGGGTCCTGCGGAGCAAGGATCAGTAAAAGCAACAGAAGGATCGGGAGTTGGAAAAGGAGAAGGCTTACTCATCAGTGGCGAAGTACTTCCTATGCTTCAGCAGGCGACAAGGGTAATCGTCGCCCAGGGCCTCCCTTCTCTTCCGGAGGGCCTCAAAGTCCACGCGGAAGTGGCCCAAGAGTTGAGCGCAGGGATCAACCTGCGACGAGGACGAAGCGTCAAGGTGATCCGCGTCAGGGGCGCCTGCCTAATGCGCACTGCCAGTCGCCTCGCCAAGAGAAGCGGCTGGAGCCTCAGGGGCCTCAGCCGCAGGCGCTAAGGGCAGCTGCTTGCCGCCCTCAGCCTCAGCGGCATGGGCCCTAAGAGTTGCTCCCTCATGAGCATCGCCCGGTGCTGTCACCCCGCCGGGAGCCCCCTCGGCCTCTGGCGCCTCACGCCTCCCTGCTCCGCCACCCGAGGAAGAGTCACCTTGGCCGACTGGAAGGGCAGTCACCATCACTGGGTTCTCGCGAGGCTCCCGGAGGCCGGCGGGGTGCGGCCCCCACTCATCAAAGATAGGCATCTGATTCACAAAATCGCCCATGTTCTGGCAGAGGTACAGCAAGGCCCCTCCCTGCTGGTGCTGCCAGGGTTGGGGTCCCCAGTCAGGATCAAGAGCACTATCCTCGGCACTTCAGGCATTAGTCCCTCTTCCTGGAGCCTCATACGATCATCACGCCCGCTGAAGGCCCACATCCGGCGGGAGTGGCGTTGGAGAGGAGCAATGCGGCGAAGCAGGAACTCCTTCACCACCTTGGGCGCTGTCATGCCAAGCGACCTCAAGAACGCGAAGCGGTGCCAGACGAAGACGAGCCGGGGGCTCTCAAGCATCTCCTGGCCCCAGCCTGAATTGGGGATAGCAGGCGAAGTTGGCTCCGATAGCAGGGGGCTGGGCACCCCTGCATCCACATACAGCCACCGCTCGCGGAACCCAGCCGCGGGCAGAGGGAGCCTGAAGTCAATCCCTGAGGCCGCTGACTCAGACGCGGCAACGAAGCTCATGCACGCCCAGCATTGGGTAGGGTCGACAAGGCGCAGAGAGAAGAAGTGGCGCAGCAAGGCAACCGAAGGAAGGATGCCCATCATTGCCTCACAAACAAAGGCGAAGACCGAAAGGAGGGTGATGGATTCAGGACCCAGATGCATCATGTGGATCTGATAGTGGGAAAGCACAGCATTGAAGAAATAAGAAAAGGGGGGAACCAGACCCGCCCACAGGGCGTCGGCAAAATACTGGACCTCGGTGACTATCCTGTCGATGGAGAAGTGGGACGCGGTCCAGGCCGTCGTCCTCCCGCATTCGTTGAAGATAGTGGCCAGAGCCGAGCTGACCTTGCCCAAGCCCTCGGCGGGGGCCGCCAACGGCGGTGAGCAAGGCGGAGGCATGGGTTTCTTCCCTCTTCCCTTCTTCGTCAGAGCCATGGCGATGGGAAGGGGGGGAAGGTTCGAGATTGGGTTGAAAAAAGAAGCTGGAGTTCGAGAGGAGGAAGGACAGAGGGTGTCGGCGTTCTGGGAACGGGGGTCCCCAGACTTGCCTGCCTGCGGCCTGTGGCGTGGCTCAAAAGGAGGCCCAGCACGGCCCATCTTCATCAACACAAGACTCAAGACCCTCGCGAGGGGACAAGCCTCGCGGGGCAGACGACACGGACCATCCTCCGGCACGGCCTCGTCGGGCTGGCTCGCGAGGAGGCGGAGAAATCAAGGCAGGGTACCTCGCGAGGTGCCCGTGACGTGAGCCATGACGACTCGGGGCGCCAGGTGGGTGCCAGCCCGCGCAGCGTCCTCCTTTCCTCTTTGGTGCAAAGGGGGCAAGCGCAGCCGCGGAGTACCCAGGCATCAGGCAAAGGTTGCCATTTCGGTGCAACGAGACCAAGACCAGAAGGACTACGAGACGGAGGTCACCGTGAAGCCCAAGATGGCGTCATCACCAGAGCTTTGCGCAGGCGAAGACTTCTTTTGTCAGGATAGTTGATACTTGCTGTCCCCCTTCAAATTAGCCCGCCATTGTTGGCTCCCTTCCCGCTCAATATTTGGGAAGAGGACCAGGGCCTCTATAAATAGGACCAGCCGCCCACAGAGCGGGGGGTTGGAAAAAGAGTTGGTCGGAAGAAAGGAAGGAGAGGCCGGCGAGTAAGAGGAAGGCAGTGAGTGAGAGAGAGAGAGAGAGAGAGAGAGAAAGAAAGGTGGCTGAACTCCTCCCAGCAGTTCATCGCCCCATCCAAGAACAGACCCTGGCGAGGCTGTTCTTCTTTGTATTGCTCATCATCATCAGCCCCAAGAGGCAATCCACCCACCACACACTGGAGTAGGGTATTACACCACAACGGTGGCCCGAACCAGTATAAACCTTGTGTCTCTTGTGCAGTTCTTTCAGTAGTCTAGATCTTTGCGAGACGGAGAGGTAGAAGGCGTAATCTCCGCGCGCACCCCAGTGTTCGAACCTTAAGGGTCTGCCGGAACCCGAAATCTGACATTTGGCGCGCCAGGTAGGGGTGCGCCGGAATTCATCTTCCACCGCCCCGTTCTCCTCCTACCGTCGCATCCATATCCGACGCTCGTCGGGCCCGCGCCGAGCGCCGGGCCGCCATCGCTTCCCGCGTCGCCCAGACGGCGCCCATCGGTGGACGTCCTCGTCCTTCCCCGTCACCCGCCATCAACGCCGCCACCGGTGTCACATCCCTAGTCTGGTATGACTTAGACTAGCTAGTCATTTGTGCATCATATTTAAATTTCATTTAAATTTGAAATGAGGATTGGTGGAACCCTCAGAATCATTTTTGAAAATGACCCAAATAAAAATTTCTCCAAAAGGGTCCAAGAAAATGCTCCTGATGCCCTCTAAAAATATTGGACAGAGATAAAAATCAAAACAATATTTTTAGGAGCTCATGGATATTTATTTTGGCCATTTGGATTAACTCGATAAATATTTGCATTGGAAATATATTTCTATATATATGAAATATGGTCCAAAAATTATGCCAATTATAAAAGAGCTCTGGAATAATATATCTAGCTCCTGCAAAAATTGGCATAAGGTAATAAATTGATTTAGTATTTTATTAAATCAAAACAAATGTCAGAAAAATTAGAAAACAAAAATAAAAGGAAGGAGGAGCTTACCTGGGGCTCCCCCCCTGTGCAGCGCAGCCGCGGCAGGCCGGCCCAGCCAGCAGGCGGCCCAGCCCACCTGGCCCCCCCCTCCTCTGTCGTCTTCCTCCCTGACAGGGGGACGGCGCGTGCCCGACGCGAGCGCACCGCCGCGCCTCCACCTCCTGCTTCCCCTGGCCACCTCCTGCTTCCTCCTCGTCGCCCTGGAACGCCCCGGACGACGCCACGCAGCCCCGACGGACCTGTCACTCTCTCCCGAACTCTTCCCCCCTCTTCTGCTCCCTCTCCCTCTCGAGCCGAGCGCAGCCGCAGCCGTGCCACCGTAACGCCGCGGCCACCGTCTCCCCCTCGACCCCTCGCTGTGCCTGCAAGCTCCGCCTCGACCCCCTCTTCCTCTCCACTGAGCCACGAGGTCCCGGACGCGCTGCAACGCCGCCACCATCACCGTTTCCGTCGCCGGCCACCGAAGATCGCCGCGGTCGATTCGCCGCCTCTGACGCCTCCCCGAGCCCACTTCGACTGCCGCTGCAACCGCGGTGAGCTCCGCCACCGCTTCCCCCTCCCCGTTTAACTGCCCGCGCGCCGTAGCACCGTTCCCCACCACGGCCGAAGCCTCTCGCCGCCGTCCATGTCGCCGTCGCCGTCTCGGCCCGCCTCCGCCCAAACTAAGCACCCTAGCGTGCTCCCGGTGCCACGAGGGTGCCGCCGAGCCCCTCAGGTGGCCTCCCCGTGCCCCGCAGCCCGTTTCCGCTCGAAGCCGAGCTCCGGCCGCCGCCCCGAGCTTCGCTCCGGCGAGCTCCGCCGCCCCCGCAGCCTCCCGCCTGTCCCACCAGATGCGCGAGAGCCCGGGCTACGCCCCGGTGCTCTCCGACGCCGCCCCCGTGGCCTGTTTCGCAGACTCCGCCGCGTCCAGAGGTCACCGGCGGCGAGCCCCGTCGCCTGAGCCCTGCCATGTGGGCCCGGCCCGTCGGGTGATTAGCCTAGTGCTAATCACCGTTAACTAACCCCCCCCTGACACTGACAGTGGGCCCTGGTGCCCCCTAACCTTTTAATTAAACTAAATTAACCCCTGTTTAACCCCCCTGTCACTGACGTGTGGGCCCCACACGTCAGGTTTGACCCGGACCAGCCCAGTTGACCGCTGACGTCGTGCTGACGTCATGCTGGCGCTATAATATGATTTCTGGAATTAAATTTAATCAGAAAATTCCAGAAAATTGTTTTAAACTTCAAAAATTCATATCAATTCAACCGTAGCTCAGATTAAAATAATTTATATATGAAAAATTATCAGAAAAATGCAATCTTTCCATCTGTACTAGTTTCATGCATGACAAACCAACTTATACATGCTGAATATGAGAAAACACATTATGGCATATTAAGAGACTTAATTTTGGAGTTGCATTTGAACCTTTGTTCAAATGGACTTCATTCAAATTGAATACTAGTTGCATTAGCTCAAACAGCATCACATCTACATGCCATGTTCATGCATCATATTGTTGCATATGATTGTGTATTGATTGCCGGCACCGTTCCTTCTCGATAGGTCCTGCTCCGGAGACGTTCCAGAGTACCTGTCTGTGAAGCAGTGCCTCCCTTGTTGATTTACCAGGCAAGCAAACCCCCTTGTTCATTTCGATAAAACCCTACTCTCTCGCTCCTGCTCTCAGTTATTGCATTAGGACAACAACGATTCATATGCTACTTTGTGCTGCGGTAGTTGAACCCATTCCTCTGCATGACCTGTCATTGCCACAGTAAATAGTTGAAACCCACTAGCATGTGTAGGAGTTGATTGAAGCCATTGTTGTGTTCCTACCATGCTATGCCTGCTATTGCTTAGAGTTGTGTCAGGTCTGGTTCATTGGGAATGAATTGGAGTGTTACGATATGTTCTGATGCTGAGAGTGAAGTGTGTGAACACGATTTGGTAAAGGTAGCGGTGAGAGGCCATGTAGGAGTACATGGTGGGTTGTCTCGCTGGAACCGTCCTTAAGCACTGAGTTCTATGTATGTTGTCCAATGACTCGATACTACCACACATTGGGATCCTTAATTGACTCTCTCGACTTATTAACCAACTTGATCTCTGTCCAGGAGTCGCAACTAGTTTCTGGTGTTTGTAGGTAGTGCTATTTTTCTACCAAGTGGCACCCGGCAGGGTGGGCTTGGGACAGACTAGGCACACGTGGCCGGTGTACCGAGTGGCACCCGGTTGGTGGGCTCGGGAACCCTGCTCACATCGTTTGGGGCCGTGAGCGACACCCCGGCCGGATCTCCTTGCGGATGGAACCCGAATAGGCGATAAACCTGGACTAGAGTCTTGTGTGGTTAGTCAGGTCGTGGCCGACACCCTCGCCAGGCTTCCGCTTGAAGGTTGCCGAGATACATGACGTGTACATGGCGGTAAGTGGCGAGAGCGTGTGTGAAGAAGTACACCCCTGCAGGGTTAACATAATCTATTCGAATAGCCGGGTCCGCGGTTATGGACTTCTTGGATGCTTACATGGTACATAGACAACTTGAAGTGGATACTATAAAATGCTCAAGACAAGTGTGAGTGCTATGGATGGCCTTCTCGTAGGGAGACGGGGATGAATCCATAGTAGTGTATTGTATGGTGATTAGTGGACTCGTGTACGTTGTTTCACCTCCAGAGTTTCTGGTAGTCGTAGAACAGGATAGCCACAGAGTCAAAGCTGGCTTGCTGCAACTAAACCCCACATTACCTCTTGATACAGATGCATGTATGATAGGATCTGATGTAAGTCTTGCTGAGTACCTTTGTACTCATGTTGCTTTATTTATGCTTTTGCAGCGGAGACTTCGGTCTTACTAGGGTTCTCATGGACTTCGACTAGTAGCTAGTACCTCAGCTACGATCTTGATCGGATGTTGTAGATAGTCAGGCTCTTCAGCCTTTTTCATTGTAGATGTCTGTACTCAGACATGTAATGCTTCCGCTTGTTGCTTGATTGCTCTGACTGTTGGGTCATGTGACCCCTGTTTGTAATAATGCTGTGATGGCTCTGCTGAGCCTTTATCTATATGATTGTTGAGTTATGCTGTGATGCCATGTTGTACAGCACATACTTGCATGTTATGCGTACGTGTAATGTGTATTGCTATGTGTGGGATCTGACTATCTAGTTGTTTATCCTTAGTAGCCTCTCTTACCGGGAAATGTCTCCTAGTGTTCCACTGAGCCCTGGTAGCTTGCTACTGCTCCGGAACACTTAGGCTGGCCGGCATGTGTCCTTCTTCGTTCCTGTGTCTGTCCCTTCGGGGAAATGTCACGCGATGAATACCGGAGTCCTGTTAGCCCGCTACAGCCCGGTTCACCGGAGTCCTGTTAGCCCAGTGCTACAGCCTGGATTCACTCGCTGATGACCGACACGTTCGATGCTGGGTCATGGATGCCTGTCCCTGTAAGTTGTGCCACTTTGGGTTTACGACTAGCCATGTCAGCCCGGGCTCTTATCATATGGATGCTAGCGACACCATCATATACGTGTGCCAAAAGGCGCAAACGGTCCCGGGCAAAGGTAAGGCGACACCCGTGGGGATACCGTGCGTGAGGCCGCAAAGTGATATGAGGTGTTACATGCTAGATCGATGTGACATCGAGTCGGGGTCCTGACAGCGCTGGTATCAGAGCCTGACTGCCTGTAGGATTACCAAGCCATCTGGTCGAAGTTGAGTCTAGAAATCTTTAGTTATGTAAGGGAATTGATTGTGGGAAGGAACGTAAGGCTCTTTTTACTCCTTATACCTCATGACCTTCTGATCTGAGTCGTCCTATCTTTCCGACGGGATTAAGGAACTAGGCTTCTCTTCCGTCTATCAGGATCACGTGTTACTACTCCGTAGTTCCATAGGATTGGTTGATCAGAGTCATACCCCAGTTCTGAGTATTTCCGGTGTAGTCTGTTTAGTATGATCTCAGAACCTTGAGTAATGCTGATGAGTATGTTATTGCCCCATTTCAGTAGGATGTCTCATTCTGAGCTTCTTACTGCCGTTATGCTGCCGGAATTTTCCTAGGAGTTCGAGAGATACTAATTCATTGTCCTACATTCTACAGTCTATAGTTGATGCTGATTCCGTCCCTGGTTTTCGTTTCTCAGGATGTCATCAAGTTCTATTGTTCGTAGCCGGAACCATGAGGATGGTAGGGATGAGGATCCTCCCGACCAGCCTTCGTTGACAGAGTTCATGCTAGAGATGGAGAGGAACAAGCGTGAGTCTAACCGTTTGTTGGCACGTATCGAGGAGAACACCGCACATCAGTTCAAAGGGTCTGCTACCATTCATGACTTCATTCGTTTGCACCCACCTACTTTTCATCATTCCATCGAGCCACTCGATGCAGATGACTGGCTCCGTAGCATCACTCATAAGCTGCGTTCTGCGAACGTAGCTGAAGATGACAAGGTCACCTTTGCCACATACCACCTGGAAGGTCCTGCTAGTCTTTGGTGGCAGAACTATGAGACTATGCTTCCAGCTGGCCAGATTCCTACCTGGAGAGATTTCACTGAGGCTTTTCGCGAGCATCACATTCCCCAGGCCCTCCTTGATCGCAAGAGAGAAGAGTTCTGCCGTTTCACCCAGAGTAAGATGGCTGTTGATGCTTATAGCAGAGAGTTCGAGAACCTCGCCCGTTATGCCACAGAAGAAGTGTCCACGGACGCCAAGAAGCAGGCTAGGTTCCGAAAGGGTCTCAACCCCAAGTTGCGCCGTGATCTCCACCTGCATCATTGCGACACATTCCAAGCCCTTGTGAACAAGGCCATTAATGCAGAGACAGCTCAGCTCACTTACGAGGAGTCTCGTAAGCACACCCGTGATTTGGGATCTTCCTCCGGTTCTAGTTCCCAGAAACGCCGGATTTGGGTTCCAAACTCCGCTCTTCCTTCCGGATATGCACCGAGGCCATCCTATGTGGTGTCTTCCCTAGCTCAGTCATATGTTCCACCCGGGCCTACTGGTAGACCGCTTGTTAGTGCGGGTCCACGTCCAACCTCAGGGACTTGCTTCACATGCGGGAGGCCAGGACACTATGCACGTGACTGTTCTCAAACTAGTTATGTTCCACCCCAGGCCGAGAAGACTGTTGGCTGTGTTAAGCCATCACGCAAGATGATCAGTGTCAAGTCAGCCCCCACTGAACGTGGACGCGTGCATCACGTCTCAGCTAAAGACGCTCATGATGATCCAGATGTCGTTCTTGGTACACTCCTTGTCAATTGTCACCCAGCATCAGTTCTATTCGATACTGGGGCATCTCACTCCTTCATTTCTGAAGACTATGCTCGTTTGCACGACATGTCATTTTGCGATATGCCAACTCCGCTTGAAATCCAAACCCCAGGGTCTAGATGGCAGACCACCAGAATCAGCCATGGTAACGAAATTCTTGTTGATAGACTTGTATTCCTTGCATCACTTGTAGCCCTCAAGTCCTCAGATATTAACATCATCTTGGGAATGGATTGGATGACAGCTCATCATGCCAAGATTGATTGTTACACAAGATCTGTTCAGCTTACACACCCATCTGGCAAGATAGTCACTGTCCCCACTAGAGTTGCAAAGCGTCAGCTCTACTCTCTTAATGCCAGCCCTCTTCCAGACCTTGAAGATATCCCGGTAGTCCGTGACTTTCCGGATGTCTTTCCAGAGGAACTGCCAGGTGTTCCACCTGACAGAGAGGTAGAGTTTGTCATAGATCTCATCCCCGGAACAGCTCCAATCTCCCGGAGACCTTACAAAATGGCACCCTTAGAACTAGCCGAGCTTAAGAAACAACTCGATGAGTCCTTGCAAAAGGGTTTCATCCGTCCTAGTTCTTCTCCTTGGGCTTGCCCCGTCCTCTTTGTCAAGAAGAAAGATGGTACGGACCGGATGGTTGTAGATTATCGTCCCGTTAATTTGGTCACGATAAAGAACAAGTATCCGCTCCCCAGGATCAACGACCTGTATGATCAGCTCGCTGGATCCTCAGTCTTCTCCAAGATGGATTTAAGGTTAGGCTACCATCAAATCAAGATCAGAAACGGGGACATTCCCAAGACAGCTTTTGTCACTCGTTATGGTCAGTACGAGTACACCGTCATGTCCTTTGGCCTAACCAACGCCCCAGCCACATTCTCCCGCTTGATGAACTCGATCTTCATGGAGTACTTAGATAAGTTCGTCGTGGTTTACCTCGATGATATTCTTATTTACTCGAAGAACGAGGAAGAGCATGCCGAACATCTTAGACTTGTTTTAGAAAAACTCAGAGAGCACCGCCTTTATGCCAAGTTCTCCAAGTGTGAATTTTGGTTGCCAGAAGTGACCTACTTAGGCCACGTAATCTCTGGTAAGGGCATTGCTGTCAATCCCGAGAGAGTTCAAGCCGTTCTCGATTGGACTCCACCTGAAACCGTTAAACAAGTTAGGAGTTTCCTTGGTCTAGCCAGCTATTGTCGCCGCTTTGTTGAAAACTTCTCCAAAGTAGCCAAACCCCTCACGGAACTTCTCAAGAAAGATAAAAAGTTCGAGTGGTCCCCACAGTGTGAGTACAGTTTTCAGGAACTGAAAAGACGCCTGACTTCTGCTCCCATACTTGTGCCACCGGATTTCACTAAAGACTTTATTATCTACTGCGACGCCTCACGACAGGGACTAGGTTGCATTCTTATGCAGGATCGTCATGTGATTGCCTATGCATCTCGACAGTTGCATCCACATGAGGAGAATTATCCTACACATGATCTAGAGCTTGCAGCCGTAGTCTATGCACTCAAGACCTGGCGACATTACCTCCTTGGTAAACGTTGCGAGATCTACACCGATCACCAGAGTCTCAAGTATATCTTCACCCAACCAGATCTGAACCTTAGGCAAAGACGTTGGTTGGAGTTAATCACAGATTATGATCTAGGGATTACCTACACCCCAGGCAAAGCCAATGTCATGGCTGATGCTCTAAGCCGTAAATCCTATTGCAACAATCTCATGTTGCAGCAAGGCCAACCACTTCTCCATGAGGAATTCTGTAAGCTTAACCTTCACATTGCTCCTCACGGATTCCTTTCTACCTTGGTGGCGAAACCTACTCTTGAGGATCAGATCATAACTAGCCAGCAATATGATACGGGTATTTCTCGTATCAAGGATAACATTAAGAAGGGAGTTGCTGGTAGTTTCTCTGTTGATGCTCGAGGTGTTGTTCTCTTTGGGAACCGCCTGGTGGTCCCCAAGAAGCAACATCTTCGACAATTGATTCTCAAGGAGGCGCATGAATCTCCTCTCACGATTCATCCCGGTAGCACTAAGATGTATCAGGACCTACGCCAGAGGTTCTGGTGGACTAGGATGAAGAGAGAAATCGCCGACTTCGTTGCTAATTGTGACGTATGTCGTCGTGTTAAGGCAGAGCATCAAAGACCTGCTGGCACCCTTCAGCCTTTAGCTATTCCTGAATGGAAATGGGATAAAGTTGGTATGGACTTCATCACCGGCTTTCCCAGGACCAAGAGAGGGAATAACGCTATCTTCGTAGTCGTTGATCGTCTTTCCAAAGTGGCTCACTTCCTCCCTGTTCGAGAAAATATCACTGCTAGTCAGCTTGCTGACTTATATATTTCTCGAATAGTGTCACTGCATGGTGTTCCACTAGAGATCAATTCAGACCGTGGCAGTCTTTTCACTTCTCATTTCTGGGAGAGTTTCCAAACTGCCATGGGAACCCATCTTTCCTTCAGTACCGCTTTCCACCCTCAGTCGAGTGGTCAGGTGGAACGGGTCAATCAAATTCTCGAAGACATGCTCAGAGCTTGCGTTATCTCATTCGGTATGGATTGGGAGAAATGTCTTCCTTTCGCCGAGTTTGCTTATAACAATAGCTACCAATCCAGCCTCAAGCAAGCTCCTTTTGAGGTTCTCTATGGACGAAGATGTCGAACACCTTTGAACTGGTCAGAAACAGGTGAAAGACAATTCTTTGGACCGGACATGATCCAGGAGGCAGAAGAGCAAGTTCGCATCATTCGTGAGAATTTGAAAACAGCCCAGTCTCGTCAAAAGAGTCAGTATGATCGTCATCATAAGGATATGACTTATGAAGTTGGCGAAAAGGCTTACCTCCGGGTTACTCCTTTGAGGGGTACCCATCGTTTCGGTATCAAGGGCAAGTTGGCTCCTCGTTACATGGGTCCCTTTCGTATTCTCGCTAAACGAGGAGAGGTTGCCTACCAGTTGGAACTACCCCCACATCTTTCTCGAGTTCATGATGTCTTCCACGTCTCTCAACTCAGGCGTTGCTTCTCGGATCCCATCCGCGGAGTGGACCACGAAACGCTTGATCTCCAAGATAACCTCACCTACCGAGAGTACCCGGTTCGCATTCTTGATCAAGCAGAGCGTGTTACCCGACGTCAGAACATCAAGTTTCTCAAAGTTCAGTGGTCTCATCATTCCGAGAGAGAAGCTACTTGGGAGCGAGAAGATCGTCTTCGACTGGAGTACCCCGCTTTCTTTCCGTCAACCCTTGAATCTCGGGACGAGATTTTTTCAAGAGGGGGCGAGTTGTCACATCCCTAGTCTGGTATGACTTAGACTAGCTAGTCATTTGTGCATCATATTTAAATTTCATTTAAATTTGAAATGAGGATTGGTGGAACCCTCAGAATCATTTTTGAAAATGACCCAAATAAAAATTTCTCCAAAAGGGTCCAAGAAAATGCTCATGATGCCCTCTAAAAATATTGGACAGAGATAAAAATCAAAACAATATTTTTAGGAGCTCATGGATATTTATTTTGGCCATTTGGATTAACTCGATAAATATTTGCATTGGAAATATATTTCTATATATATGAAATATGGTCCAAAAATTATGCCAATTATAAAAGAGCTCTGGAATAATATATCTAGCTCCTGCAAAAATTGGCATAAGGTAATAAATTGATTTAGTATTTTATTAAATCAAAACAAATGTCAGAAAAATTAGAAAACAAAAATAAAAGGAAGGAGGGGCTTACCTGGGGCTCCCCCCTGTGCAGCCCAGCCGCGGCAGGCCGGCCCAGCCAGCAGGCGGCCCAGCCCACCTGGCCGCCCCTCCTCTGTCGTCTTCCTCCCCGACAGGGGGACGGCGCGTGCCCGACGCGCGCGCACCGCCGCGCCTCCACCTCCTGCTTCCCCTGGCCACCTCCTGCTTCCTCCTCGTCGCCCTGGAACGCCCCGGACGACGCCACGCAGCCCCGACCGCCCTCTCACTCTCTCCCGAACTCTTCCCCCCTCTTCTGCTCCCTCTCCCTCTCGAGCCGAGCGCAGCCGCAGCCGTGCCACCGTAACGCCGCGGCCACCGTCTCCCCCTCGACCCCTCGCTGTGCCTGCAAGCTCCGCCTCGACCCCCTCTTCCTCTCCACCGAGCCACGAGGTCCCGGACGCGCTGCAACGCCGCCACCATCGCCGTTTCCGTCGCCGGCCACCGAAGATCGCCGCGGTCGATTCGCCGCCTCCGACGCCTCCCCGAGCCCACTTCGACTGCCGCTGCAACCGCGGTGAGCTCCGCCACCGCTTCCCCCTCCCCGTTTAACTGCCCGCGCGCCGTAGCACCGTTCCCCACCACGGCCGAAGCCTCTCGCCGCCGTCCATGTCGCCGTCGCCGTCTCGGCCCGCCTCCGCCCAAACTAAGCACCCTAGCGTGCTCCCGGTGCCACGAGGGTGCCGCCGAGCCCCTCAGGTGGCCTCCCCGTGCCCCGCAGCCCGTTTCCGCTCGAAGCCGAGCTCCGGCCGCCGCCCCGAGCTTCGCTCCGGCGAGCTCCGCCGCCCCCGCAGCCTCCCGCCTGTCCCACCAGATGCGCGAGAGCCCGGGCTACGCCCCGGTGCTCTCCGACGCCGCCCCCGTGGCCTGTTTCGCGGACTCCGCCGCGTCCAGAGGTCGCCGGCGGCGAGCCCCGTCGCCTGAGCCCTGCCATGTGGGCCCGGCCCGTCGGGTGATTAGCTTAGTGCTAATCACCGTTAACTAACCCCCCCTGACACTGACAGTGGGCCCCGGTGCCCCCTAACCTTTTAATTAAACTAAATTAACCCCTGTTTAACCCCCCTGTCACTGACGTGTGGGTCCCACACGTCAGGTTTGACCCGGACCAGCCCAGTTGACCGCTGACGTCGTGCTGACGTCATGCTGGCGCTATAATATGATTTCTGGAATTAAATTTAATCAGAAAATTCCAGAAATTGTTTTAAACTTCAAAAATTCATATCAATTCAACCGTAGCTCAGATTAAAATAATTTATATATGAAAAATTATCAGAAAAATGCAATCTTTCCATCTGTACTAGTTTCATGCATGACAAACCAACTTATACATGCTGAATATGAGAAAACACATTATGGCACATTAAGAGACTTAATTTTGGAGTTGCATTTGAACCTTTTGTTCAAATGGACTTCATTCAAATTGAATACTAGTTGCATTAGCTCAAACAGCATCACATCTACATGCCATGTTCATGCATCATATTGTTGCATATGATTGTGTATTGATTGCCGGCACCGTTCCTTCTCGATAGGTCCTGCTCCGGAGACGTTCCAGAGTACCTGTCTGTGAAGCAGTGCCTCCCTTGTTGATTTACCAGGCAAGCAAACCCCCTTGTTCATTTCGATAAAACCCTACTCTCTCGCTCCTGCTCTCAGTTATTGCATTAGGACAACAACGATTCATATGCTACTTTGTGCTGCGGTAGTTGAACCCATTCCTCTGCATGACCTGTCATTGCCACAGTAAATAGTTGAAACCCACTAGCATGTGTAGGAGTTGATTGAAGCCATTGTTGTGTTCCTACCATGCTATGCCTGCTATTGCTTAGAGTTGTGTCAGGTCTGGTTCATTGGGAATGAATTGGAGTGTTACGATATGTTCTGATGCTGAGAGTGTAAGTGTGTGAACACGATTTGGTAAAGGTAGCGGTGAGAGGCCATGTAGGAGTACATGGTGGGTTGTCTCACTGGAACCGTCCTTAAGCACTGAGTTCTATGTATGTTGTCCAATGACTCGATACTACCACACATTGGGATCCGGTTAATTGACTCTCTCGACTTATTAACCAACTTGATCTCTGTCCAGGAGTCGCAACTAGTTTCTGGTGTTTGTAGGTAGTGCTATTTTTCTACCAAGTGGCACCCGGCAGGGTGGGCTTGGGACAGACTAGGCACACGTGGCCGGTGTACCGAGTGGCACCCGGTTGGTGGGCTCGGGAACCCTGCTCACATCGTTTGGGGCCGTGAGCGACACCCCGGCCGGATCTCCTTGCGGATGGAACCCGAATAGGCGATAAACCTGGACTAGAGTCTTGTGTGGTTAGTCAGGTCGTGGCCGACACCCTCGCCAGGCTTCCGCTTGAAGGTTGCCGAGATACATGACGTGTACATGGCGGTAAGTGGCGAGAGCGTGTGTGAAGAAGTACACCCCTGCAGGGTTAACATGATCTATTCGAATAGCCGGGTCCGCGGTTATGGACTTCTTGGATGCTTACATGGTACATAGACAACTTGAAGTGGATACTATAAAATGCTCAAGACAAGTGTGAGTGCTATGGATGGCCTTCTCGTAGGGAGACGGGGATGAATCCATAGTAGTGTATTGTATGGTGATTAGTGGACTCGTGTACGTTGTTTCACCTCCAGAGTTTCTGGTAGTCGTAGAACAGGATAGCCACAGAGTCAAAGCTGGCTTGCTGCAACTAAACCCCACATTACCTCTTGATACAGATGCATGTATGATAGGATCTGATGTAAGTCTTGCTGAGTACCTTTGTACTCATGTTGCTTTATTTATGTTTTTGCAGCTGAGACTTCGGTCTTACTAGGGTTCTCATGGACTTCGACTAGTAGCTAGTACCTCAGCTACGATCTTGATCGGATGTTGTAGATAGTCAGGCTCTTCAGCCTTTTTCATTGTAGATGTCTGTACTCAGACATGTAATGCTTCCGCTTGTTGCTTGATTGCTCTGACTGTTGGGTCATGTGACCCCTGTTTGTAATAATGCTGTGATGGCTCTTCTGAGCCTTTATCTATATGAGTTGTTGAGTTATGCTGTGATGCCATGTTGTACAGCACATACTTGCATGTTATGCGTACGTGTAATGTGTATTGCTATGTGTGGGATCTGACTACCTAGTTGTTTATCTTTAGTAGCCTCTCTTACCGGGAAATGTCTCCTAGTGTTACCGCTGAGCCATGGTAGCTTGCTACTGCTCTGGAACACTTAGGCTGGCCGGCATGTGTCCTTCTTCGTTCCTGTGTCTGTCCCTTCGGGGAAATGTCACGCATTGAGTACCGGAGTCCTGTTAGCCCGCTACAGCCCGGTTTACCGGAGTCCTGCTAGCCCAGTGCTACAGCCCGGACCCACTTGCTGATGACCGACACGTTCGAAGCTGGGTCATGGATGCCTGTCCCTGTAAGTCTGTGCCACTTTGGGTTTATGACTAGTCATGTCAGCCCGGGCTCCTTATCATATGGATGCTAGCGACACTATCATATACGTGAGCCAAAAGGCGCAAACGGTCCCGGGCAAAGGTAAGGCGACACCCGTGGGGATACCGTGCGTGAGGCCGCAAAGTGATATGAGGTGTTACCGGCTAGATCGATGTGACATCGAGTCGGGGTCCTGACAACCGGCCCGGCGGGGGGCGAGCAGCAAGCGTCGTCTCAGCATCCATCCGTGCGGCAAGACGGCCGCACCGCTACTCCATCGCTCGCACCAGCTGGTTCTTCGTTCTGCGCGCTTCGCGCCCCCTTGGAGGCTCGAGTTGCACTCCTCGCGGCAAACGAGCTCCTGCGCTACTGTCCTGTCGACGACGTCTATGAAGAGTGGCTCGACCGCGTCGCCGAGCTTGTCTGCGCCGCAGAGGGCTCTCCCGCGCCGTCCGTTTCGCTGCGCCACACCCCGCCCCGCGCGGGCAACGAAGCTCCGGAGGCGTACCAGCCGCCTCCTCTCCAAGAAGACGACATGGCTCCAAAGCGCATGGCCCCTGGGCGAAACCCGCCCCGTCAGGTGCCAGCGTAGCAAGAACGGAGCTGCCAAGAAGTCCCTCGCCCACAAGGAGCTGCCCGGGCGCTCCCTGCTCCGGCTCCGGCACACCAAGACCCCGCGCTGCTCCTAGCTGCAGCACGTGGGGACCCTCAAGACCGAGCTCTCCACCAGCCGAAGCCTTTCATGGCCACCGTAGGCTGCCGTGCCTACACCACCGAGCTGCGTAGCGTCGTGTGGCCCGGCAAGTTCAAGCCAGACCTGCCTCCTCGTTACGATGGCACGACTAACCCTGCCGAGTTCCTCCAGCTCTATGAGCTGGGCATCGAAGCTGCCAGCGGGGACGAGAAGGTCATGGCGAACTGGTTCCCCATGGCGCTCAAGGAAGGAGCTCACACCTGGCTCCTGAATCTGGCTCCAGGCACGATCTCTTCCTGGGACCAGATGCGCACCCGCTTCATCGCCAACTTCCAAGGTACTCGCGACCAGCCACCCGCCGTGAGTGACATGCGCCGCATCAAGCAACAACCCGGAGAGACCCTGCAAAAGTACATCCAGCGCATCAATAGCGCGCGCCTCAAGATCCCCAAGGTGTCCGAGGAGGCCATCATCTCGGCCTTCTCCGATGGTGTGCACGACATCAAGATGAAGGAGGAGCTGGCGATGCATGAAGACCTGTGCACCTCCCTGGAGCTGTTCAACTTGGCGATCAAGTGCGCCAGGGCTGAGGAGGGACGCCTCTCCCTCCTCGAGCTGCCTGCCGCAGACCCAGAAGAGAAGAAGCCCAAGGCCAAGGACGTAAAGCGCAAGGGGGCTGCCATGCTCGCAGCAGAACCAGACACCAAGCGGGGCAAAGATCTGCCTGAGTCCTCCCGGGGCGGCCGATACTGTGTGTACCACGACCTCCACACCCACAACACCAACGAATGCCAAGAACTCCGCGCCGTGCGAGAAGGAAGGATCGGCCATCGTCCCGACCGCGCCGATCGGGGCTATGGCCGGGGAGGAGGAAGAAACGCAGGACGCTGGGAAGACCGCGGCCCGCGCCAAGGGTGGCGCGATCAACCTCGCGAGGATCGCTGGCGAGACCTGCCTCGCGAGGGGGACTGGAGGGATCAGCCTCGTGAGATCGCCCACAGGGCCACGTAGGCCTCCCTCCACTGCCGCCTCAGCCAAGGAGAAATGAGGACCGCCATCAAGACGAAGGGGCTGGGGGCTTCCAGGAGCCACACACCATCGCCTGCATCCTGGGCGGAGCTCAAGCCCCGGCCTCCCAACGCATCTTCAAGCAGTTTGCCTGCAAAGTGAACGCAGTCCTCCCCAGGCTTGAAGCAACGCGCCCTCTCAGGTGGTCGGCATGCGCCATCACATTCAGCTCAGCGGATCAACTCAAGTGTGCGGCCACAGCCGGAGTCCTCCCGATGCTTTGCTCCCCAGTCATCAGCAATGTACTGGTCACCAGGACCCCCATCGATGGTGGGGCAGGGCTCAACGTCCTGTCCGTGGAAACATTCAACAATCTCCAAGTGCCTTACGACCAGCTTCAGCCAACCAAGCCCTTCTCTGGAGTCACTGACGACTCCACGGTCCCGATTGGGCAGGTCCGCCTCCCTGTCACCTTCGGGGCACGCGACAACTACCGCATCGAGCTCATCGACTTCGACGTCGGCCACATCCGCCTGCCGTACAACGCCATCCTCGGGTACCCAGCGCTGGCCAAGTTCATGGCCGTGACTCACCATGGCTACAACGTCCTCAAGATGCCAGGAAGTGGCGGAGTCATCACGGTGCCCTGCGAAGAGAAGGATGCAGTGTGTTCCCTAGAGCGAGCCTTTCAGGCCGCGTCACTGGAAGACCCGGATCGCGGAAGCAGCAGGCTTCCCGAGACCACCCCCAAGAAGAAGAAGACTTCGTCCGGACCAGCCCCTCGGGAGGCGGACCCTCAGGGCCCGCATCTGCCCAGGGGGAACCTCCTCCATCGCATAGGAAAGTGCGCCCGGCGCCCTCCTCAGGCAGGGCTCGGGGGCTCTCCCCTGGAGGGCCACCGACCTGGCCAGGGTCACGAGGGAGGCGCTTGGGCACCACATGGAGGCGTGTTTCGAAGCATGTTTCCCTCAAGAAGGAGCAAGGCAAGGAAGGTCAGACCCGCAGGAGTTCGTCGACAAGGCCATTCAAGAACTACAGGAATCAAGAATCATGAGAGGTTGCCGCCGTCTACCGGCTGTGGCTCCCCATCCGGGCGAGGATGGTGGGCTGCGCATCTGCATCGACGTACCAGGGCTCAACCAAGCCGCCATGATGGGGCGCCTCTGGCCCTCGCGAGTGGGGCGCTGCGGGGGCCCGCCCCACAACTACGTTCGCATGCCTTGCGGCTTGCCGAGCGCGGTTGCAACGTGCCAGCGCCTCATGAGGGGCATCATGGAGGCTCAAGAAGACAGGCGTTCCGCAGCCTTGGCAGAGATGGAGATGATTCGCGAAGAGCTACCAGTGCCCCCGGAGCCTCCCGAGGCCCCTGGGCCTGGGGGCTCATGAGGATCAGCCTCCGCAGCCCGCTGAGTCTGCTGCACCAACACCCCCTCACCCTCGACACCTTCAGGTGACATCTTACAAGTTTCATTTCCAGCTGGGAGCACCCTCCCAGGGCTGCATCGTTCCCAGGCCACGTGGGTCCATCCCTGCGGTATGTATCCCTTTTATTTCATGTCGTTAGCTTGCTTTGTTGGGGGCGCCCCTCGGGCTGCATCATCCCCAAGCCGCTCGGGCCAGGCCCAGCGGCATGTATCTCCCTTGCATTTATTTCCGGCTATGCATTCGCCCGTCATGCTTGATTACTTGATGCCTGTCCACGGCACCTCTTCTTCTCCATGTCGACCACTTGCATGTTAAAGGGGGGGTACCTGAGCATCGCGACTCAGGGCTCTTACTGGCTCTCCAGCCCTCACCCTCTGGCCATGTCCACGGCATCGAGACCTGGCATACCAGCGACGGCTGAGACAAGCTCGAGGGCCAGGACCCGAGGACATAGAGTGCCGGCATCTAACCAGATTTGCAGGAACACAACACAAGATAAGGCCCAGTGCCAGTCGCAACCCGCCTAGAGGTAGGGCCTCGTGAGTCCCACGCTGGCTAACAGATGCCCAGATACACCTCACCTAGCCCTACCGTGCCGGCCACGTGTTAGGGCGGGGCTGTACACGCCCCGAGGGCTCCTCCCGGAGGGGAGCCCCCTCCCACGTACCAGTGGAAGCACCATGCTCCGCGCTGGCTGACGACACTGCCGAGGAGCGGCTATGCTCGTACACATGCGGAAGCGCTATGCTCCGCACTGGTGATAAACAACTGAGGGTGGCCCCCGGGCCGCATCAACCTCAGGGAGCCCAGAGCTCAGTGTCTAGCCTCATTGCAACGCCTCCCCTCGGGAGCGCCGCGTGAGGGGGCTGGGCACGGGGGCTGCGCCTGGGTCACGCCCAGACGTACGCCACCCAGCCAGGCCCCTCGGGCCTAGTTCGCCGCGCGTCTCTCCCCAAGCGGAGCCAAGGTATGAAGGCCGTTTGAGCGTCAAGGGGGACCCCTGAGCATCGTGACTCAGGGGCCTAACTGGTCTCGTAGCCCCTCACTCCCTAGTTCCAAAAGGCTAGCGCTGGGTGAGGCACGCGCGGGGCCGGGCTCTGCAGACGTAGAACGGTGGTCCCACTTGCATCTCACCTCATCACTTGCTGTTTGCGCGTCAAGGGGGACTCCTAAGCATCGCGACTCAGGAGCCTAACTGGCTCCGTAGCCCCTCACTCCTTTGGTCCCGTCCTGGTTTCCGGTCGGGGCTAATGCTGGGTGAGGTACGCGCGGAGTCGGGCTCTGCAGACGTAGAACGGTAGATCCACCTACATCACACCTTCCTACTTGTTGTTCATGCGCCAAGGGGGACTCCTGAGCATCGCGACTCAGGAGCCTAACTGTCTCCGTAGCCCCTCACTCCTTTGGTCCCGTCCCGGTTTCCAGTCGGGGCTAATGCTGGGTGAGGTACGCGCGGGGCCGGGCTCTGCCGGCGTAGAACACAAGCAAGTAGGGAAGAAAAGCATAAAATTCAAGGAATTTAAAAGCAAATATTACAGTCCATACTGTCGTCTTAATACCAAACGCGAGTTTAAACGCCTCCCCGAGGCATGATGCATGTGCAGGAATTAAAAGCAGGATAGGAGCAGTAGCGGAGTCACTTGGCGGCGGTGGAGCAGTGCGGGTGGCCCTGCCTCATGGAGCAGCAGGACTAGAAGCATCCTACTTCGACTTGATACTAAAGGCCCAGAACTTGCCCAGCAGAGCCTCAGTGCGACCCTTCACGGCCTCGGCAGCGGCGGTAGCACCCTCGCCGCTTACTGGCTCCAACAGGCTGTCAAGGTCGGCGCTGGGGTCGCGAAGGTAGATGTGGGTGAAGACCCGCGTCAGCGCAACAGAAGATAGGACACGCGCCTCGGCCTCGGCCGTGGGGCCAAGGCCAAGGGTGACATCCTCAAGAGCACGAATCAGGAAGGGAAGCAGCTTGGTGGGGCCGTCCTCGGTGCCGGCCAGCGGGCTCTCCAGGCCACTGGCGTAGAGCATCTTCAGCGAAGCACGAGCCTTCTTCTCCATGTCTGTGAAGGCCACGTGATCCTCGGCAAGAACCTTGGCCTTGCTGTCCAACTCGACCCTCGTCGCCTCCAACTCCTTCCCCGGCGCACCTAGGTGGTCGCGGCGCTTCTTGAGCTTGGCCTCCCGGCCCTCGATGGCCACCTCGCGAGCCTTCATGCCTTCTTCTTGCTCCTGGCGAAGACGAACCTCTTTCGCGAGCTGGTCCCGCAGGCCTTGCAGCTCGTCCTCCAGCGCCTTGCAACGATCGTGGACTTCAACCACCTCCCCCAGGGCTGCGTCACGAGCAGCCTTCGTCTCAAGGATGGCCTGCCTCTCCTCGTCGCAGGCCGTCGAGGCTTGAACCAGCGTCGCCTGGATCGAGGCGTCGGAGTGAATCCATCCTGAAGCTAGCTCCAAGCGCCCGGCCACCAGGCGAGGGTCGGCAAGAAGATCCTGCCGCAGCCGGTCCAGTCCAGCAACAGCATGCTCCAGGACGGCAGGAGGAGTTGGAGAAACAACAGTCGGCAGAACGGGGGGAGAAGGCGGCGATGACAAGACCACAGCGTCCTGAGGTGGAGCCTGCTGCGCCCCAGCGGCTGTGGTGGCGGCAGTGGGCAAAGGCACCACAGGAGTCACTTGGGCCATGGGGGCTGAGCTCGCCCCAGCCAGTTCGTCCAGGCCTCGCGAGGACGACCGGGCGGGAGAAGCCCATGCACCACGGTCACCCTCCTCAGGAGGAGGCGCTGTCGCGGATGGAGCCTCAGGAGCCCCCTTCGGCTTCTTCGCCGCGGGCGCCAGCCTATTCAAGAAATGCGAACGTCAAGCCTCGACAGCGGAACAAGAAATAAAGACAAGGGTCAAGCACTTATGGGTCATCGCCGGTGAGCTCGGGCAGCCTCCGGCCAAACTTGAAGCCTGACAGCCGGCTGGAAGGGTCAACCTCGGAAGCAGAAGGCGCGTCTGTAGACTGCCTCGGGACAGGGGCAGACCCGCGGGAGATCAGCCCGGTCCTGTCCTTCTTCGGGATCAGGGGCAGGCTCCCGCCGACCTGCTCGTCTCCATCCTCGTCATCATCGCTCGAAGAAAGGCGGAAATGCAGGGCCTGCAAGTTGTAATGGCGAAGGACAGAGAAGAAAAACTCGAAGAAGGGAGGCACCGAGCCCGCACCAATGGAGCTTACAAAGAGAGGATAAAAGGTGCTCCCTCGGCCCTCAGGGGTGGCGGAGCCGGCCTTGAACACCTGCGCCCCATTGATGCCCTGCGCTGCCGCCATGTGGCACAGCCGGGCAAGGCCTGCCTTGGACACGTTCGGCAAGTCTAGAGCAGGTGAGTACCAAGCTTCGGTCGGAGACTGGCGAGGCGCCATGGCTTCCTAGGTCACGCAGCCGGAGTAGATCTGGAAATTTGGAGGAAGAAGGGGGAGACGCAAGAAAGGGGATCTGAGCAGCAACCGGAGAAAGCAAAAGGCAAAGTCTGGGCAGATGTCGATCCTTTATCAACCTGCGCGGTTGCAGGAGCACTTGCGTCCCATCAACCGCCACGCGGCGCCCAAGGCCGCAGGCTGTTAGGGCCCGCGGCGCTTCGCCCTTGCCCTTTCGCCTCTTGGCACGGCCAAGTCCAGGCGCGCCTTGGGCCCGGGGGCTATTGTCGACGTTCTGGGAACGGGGGTCCCCAGACTTGCCTGCCTGCGGCCTGCGGCGTGGCTCAAAAGGGGGCCCAGCACGGCCCATCTTCATCAACACAAGACTCAAGACCCTCGCGAGGGGCCAAGCCTCGCGGGGCGGACGACACGGACCATCCTCCAGCACGGCCTCGTCGGGCTGGCTCGCGAGGAGGCGGAGAAATCAAGGCGGGGTACCTCGCGAGGTGCCCGTGACGTGAGCCATGACGACTCAGGGCGCCAGGCGGGTGCCAGCCCGCGCAATGTCCTCCTTTCCTCTTTGGTGCAAAGGGGGCAAGCGCAGCCGCGGAGTACCCAGGCATCAGGCAAAGGTTTCCATTTCGGTGCAACGAGACCAAGACCAGGAGGACTACGAGACGGAGGTCACCGTGGAGCCCAAGACGGCGTCATCACCAGAGCTTTGCGCAGGCGAAGACTGCTTTTGTCAGGATAGTTGATACTTGCTGTCCCCCTTCAAATTAGCCCGCCATTGTTAGCTCCCTTCCCGCTCAATATTTGGGAAGAGGACCAGGGCCTCTATAAATAGGACCAGCCGCCCACAGAGCGGGGGGTTGGAAAAAGAGTTGGTCGGAAGAAAGGAAGGAGAGGCCAGCGAGTAAGAGGAAGGCAGTGAGTGAGAGAGAGAGAGAGAAAGAGAAAGGTGGCTGAACTCCTCCCAGCAGTTCATCGCCCCATCCAAGAACAGACCCTGGCGCGGCTGTTCTTCTTTGTATTGCTCATCATCATCAGCCCCAAGAGGCAATCCACCCACCACACACTGGAGTAGGGTATTACACCACAACGGTGGCCCGAACCAGTATAAACCTTGTGTCTCTTATGCAGTTCTTTCAGTAGTCTAGATCTTTGCGAGACGGAGAGGTAGAAGGCGTAATCTCCGTGCGCACCCCAGTGTTCGAACCTTAAGGGTCTGCTGGAACCCAAAATCCGATAGAGGGCGCTCGAGCAACAGAAAGGGGAGCGGCTGTGTACGACTACGAGTCCGCCTAGCATGGCGCAAAATAAGGGGGCGTGGGGGAACAGTGCCGCCCACGTCCAATCAACCGCCATGCAGCGCCCAAGGCCGCATGCTGTTATGGCCCGCGGCGCTTCGCTCTTGCCCTTTCACCTCCCTGTACGGCCAAGTCCGGGCGCGCCTTGGGCCCGGGGGCTACTGTCGGTGTTCTGGGAACAGGGGTCCCCAGACTTGCCTGCCTGCGGCCTGCGGCGTGGCTCAAAGGGGGGCCCAGCACGGTCCATCTTCATCTACACAGACCCAAGGCCCTCGCGAGGGGCCAAGCCTCACGGGGCGGACGACACGGAACTTCCTCAGGCACGGCCTCATCAGGCTGGCTCGCGAGGAGGCGGAGAGATCAAGGCGGGGTACCTCGCGAGGTGCCCGTGACGCAAGCCATGACGACCAAAGGCGCCAGGCGGGCGCCAGCCGCGCAGTGTCCTACTTTCTTCTTTGGTGCAAAGGGAGCAAGCGCAGGCGAGAGCATCAAGCAAAGGCACCCATTTCAGTGCAACGAGACCAAGACCAGTCCAACGGCAGGGAGGAAGTCATTGTGGAGCCCAAGCCAGCGTCACCACCAGAGCCTTTGGCAGGCGAGGACCAATTTTAGTCAGGATAAGTGTACCAGATGTTCCCCTTCAAAATGGCCAATTGTTGGCGCCCTTCCCGCTCAATATTTGGGAAGAGGCCCAGGGCCTTTGCCTATAAATAGGACTAGCCACCCCCAGGGTAGAGGGGAAATAAAGAAGGGAGAATCTAGAAGCCAAGAGAGAAACTAGCTAGGATCGGATCGAGTAGCATCACACACAGAGAGAGAGAGAAGGGCGACTGAACTCCTCC
The DNA here is from genome assembly GCF_018294505.1 of Triticum aestivum. Lineage (NCBI taxonomy): Eukaryota > Viridiplantae > Streptophyta > Magnoliopsida > Poales > Poaceae > Triticum > Triticum aestivum. The sequence goes on from NC_057800.1 coordinate 233,709,826, forward strand.
TAGCAGTTCATCCCCCCAGCCAAGAACAGACCCTCGCGAGGCTGTTCTTCCTTGTATTTCTCATCATCATCAGCCCAAGAGGCAATCCACCACACCACACACTGGAGTAGGGTATTACACCACAACGGTGGCCTGAACCAGTATAAACCCTGTGTCTCTTCTGGTGTTCTTTCCATAGCTTAGATCTTAGCGAGGCAGAGGGGTGCAGGTAGGTAGAAGGCGAAATCTCCGCATGCACCCCAGTGTTCGAACCTCAAGGGTCTGCCGGAACCCGAAATCCGACAAACACAATGTTTGAGATCCCTGATGATATATATGCTGGGTACTGCACACCTCCTGAGGAAGACAAAAATCAGTGCAAGGTGCGCATTCAGAAGATAGAGAGGGGATGGGCAAGAGAGTGGAGGGAGTACAGGTATGTTACTCCTGAGTACATGAAGAAATCCGCACTCAATCCTCCATGCCCAAGACCTCCATTGGCACCTGGCCAAATAGCTGATCCCACCAGCCTCAAGCGCGGTGAGGACTATCCTTATGAATGGGCCAAGCGCCAAGCCAAGTTGGCTAAGCAAGCCAGAGAAGCAGTGAGGAAATTCAATGAAGACTCTGCTGTTGCTGCCTCTGCTGAGGCCTCTGCTGTCAAGCCGAAGAAGACTATGTCAAAGAAGCATGCGCGCAAGTCAAGTGCTTCACAGGCAGTGCCCTCAAGGCCAAATTCCTCAGCAATGCCCTCACGGCCAGAATCCTCAAAGCCCTCACGGCCAATTCCTCATGCTGCTCCTGCTCCTTCAAAATCCTCAGCTCCTCCAAAGTCCTCGGTTGTTCTGACAAAGTCCTCAGCACCTATGAATCTTTCCTCATGCCAAAGGACTGCAGACATCTCGATTGCCTCAGGAGCTTCAGCTAGTTCCTCAACTGCACCAAATTCCTCAACGGGGCCCTCTCTACTGAAGATAAAGGCCACTGCTGGATGAGGTCCTCGCCCTAGTCCTCAGAAGAAGCAAGTCGCCTTCCAAGTGCCGTCTGAAGAAGACGAAGCTGATGATGATGAACTTGCTGAAATCATCAGAGATAGGCTAAGTCAGGGCCGCTAGAGCCAAGGGAACAAATGTGCCACTGCTTTTGGATCCCAAGTTGATCCTCGAATACATTGACGTTTGGCACAAGGACCCCAACACTCCCATGCCTGACTTCAAGCTGACTCCTGGCCAAAGTCACATGCTGACTCACTTCATTCAAGAAGAAAAATGGAAATTTGAGAAGGCCAGGCAGATCAAGAAAGCGCGGTACAAGAAGGAGCGCTATCTGAAGAAAAACGTTGTCTCTATGACAACTGAAGAACTTGTCACTACTCAATCTGAGATCAAGAAACTCACTGATGAATTTGATGCATACCATGTTGATTGTCTTGGAGCCAAAGTTCGTTTTGTGAGACTCGCTGATAACTTCACCTCAAATGTTGCAGCCCCAACGCAACAGGAAGTTCCTCAGGCTGAAGCATCTGCTCAGCCGACTGAAGAACATGCCAGCACCGCTGATGAAAATCAGGCTGCTGAAGAAAATGTGAGTTCCAAGGCTGATGACTGCATTCTTGCCGCTGAAGAAATTGCCAGGGCATCCACTAGTGGTGCGCCTGAAGAAACTGAAGAAATCAGGGCAACTGCATCAGTTGTGCCTGAAGAAAATCAACTAGATTCCTCTGCTCCTCTTGTGCCAACACCAACTCTGATCCTTCCATCTGCGTTAGATGTGAAGAAAACCAAGGCTGCAGAGTGTGCAGCTGTGAAGAAAAGGAAAGCATCAGCTACTTCAGATTTTTCAGCTCCGAAGAAGATGAAGCCTTTGACCAGTTTATTTGCTGATCCCATTGATGTTGTTCCAATCTCAACCATGCCATCAAAGGACCTTGTTTCTTTTGGTGAAGAATATGAGATCCCTAGTGGATCTGATGAAGAAAATTATTCTGCTGCTTCGTCAGAGTAGATTGATGAAGAAATTGAAGTGGATGCGATCCCTTCAACACCTGTTATCTCCTCGCCTATGCCTCAGTTCACAGCTGAAGAGGCTGGCGTTGAAGAAATGGAAGATGAAGATGTGGATGTTGGCTGCTCCACACCAGTAATAAGTGATGAATTCTTGGAAAGTCAGCATCCAAACTCTCCAATGTTCACACCGTTGCAGCAAATACCTCAGTCCCCTGCACAAACTATTCAAATGGGCTCTGAAGAAACTCACCCCACTTCATCTATGCGTGAAGAAATTCTAGCCACTAGCACTGAAGAAACTGCTGCTGCTGAACATCTGAAGACACAGACTGCCACTGAAGAGGAACCAGAAATTCCTCAGCCTGAAGAACCTGAGATCGCGATTCCTGAGGTCGTGATGCAACTCACTGACACTCCTCTGCCCAAGCCAAAGGATCCATTCTAACACAAACAAAAGTTCAAGGCTGGTGATTTCTTCGGCAAGCACATATTCTTCGAAGACTACAACCCATATGATTCTGCTCGTATAAGGAAGAGGCGTTTCTGGACTGCTAGTCAAGCCAATTTCTATTCCTCAGTGTTGTTCAACAAAGAGAAAATCTTCTATCATGAGCACATTCCTCACGTGGATATGGAATCTCTGTCGTGTTTCGTGCCTGTCCTCAGTGTTCTTCACGATGTTGGACTGTTAAACTTTTGCTCTGACATCTGTGATTGGAATGAAGAACTGATTCTTCAATTTTATGCAACGCTGCACATCACAGGAGATTCTGAAGATGTGAATTCATGGGTGCTGGACTGGATGACTGAGAACACTCACTACACAGCACCATCTTCTAAATTGCTTCGTGCCTTACCACTCAGTCCTCCCCTTGAAGAAGCTCGTTGCATCTACAGTGAACATGAGCTTACAAATCACTACATGTAGGTTCTGATGAAACCATTGAAGCCAGGTCAGGCCCCACGAACCAAATTCCTCGTGAAGGAATTACTCTATGTGCCCAGAACTGTCTATCATATTCTTACGAGGACAATGAGTCCTATCAAAGGCCACGACTCATCTGATGAGGAAATTGTTGGCATCATGAAGAATCTGGTATTCAACATCGTTCATGGCATTCTTGTCAATTATCACGATTTCTTCATGAGGACTCTGGCAAATGTTGCACTGTCTTTGTTTGAGATGAAGCCTTATGCACCTTGGATTATGAGATTCCTCAGGACAAGGTCTTCACTCAACTACAAACCTGATTTTTAGAATCACCTCAGCTACTTGCCCCCAATTGAAGTCCTCAAGCAGACCTATTCCTCAGTTGATGAAAAGGGCAAGGCACCAGCTGTTATAGATGAAGGCATTCGTCCATTAGATGGACAGTTTCGCAAAGCTGCCTCTTATTCCACCAATGATGACTCTGCCACACATGACTCTGCCAATGCACCCAAGTATAGTCCTCAAGCCACTGCTCCTCGTGTGATGACTGATCGTGAGCTTCTGCTTAGTCCTCACCAGAAGGTGGATCGAAATCACAAATGGGTTAAGCGTCAGTTTGGTTCATTTCTTCACAGCATGACTGCTACACACAATGCAGTGAAGAAAAACCATTACTACCTCCATGAAGTCTTCGGTCGCACCTGGGCCATTCTGTCACATCTGTATGGTGAAGAAGATCTGAAGAGAATGGGTCTCAAGGAAGATTTTGACTGGTCTGCACCTCCACCGAAGAAATTCAAGAAGGTCAAGGTTCCTTCTCTAGTGGCCAGCTCATATTCTTCATCGCGCGACACTGATGAGAATGAAGACTTGGACGACACTGCCGCAGGCCCTCCTACGACAAACGACCCCAACAACGTTGGCGCTCCCTCATCAACTTGATATTCTTCAGGGGCGTTAGTCCTCATATTCGATCCTTTTGGTCATTTGATGACAAAGGGGGAGAATTTTGACTTAGTCTTCAAGCGGGTCTTTCTATATGGGCGTTTTTTGTTAAGTTACAACTCTCGTTCTTCTGAGACTTTATTGGATCGAGTTGTAAACTTAAACCCGATGGTGCTCTGATACTTTTGAAATGTTTTTCTGCATGCTTATTCCTCATATATGCTAATGCACACATGCTGAATTACATTAGTCACCATATTTCATCATGCATTTCAAATTCTTCACTGTTATATGTCAAATGCGTGTATGAATTACAAGATATAGGGGGAGATCTCCATGATTCAACTCTTCAAGTGTGCATTGCTTCAAAAGCAAATTCCTCACTATGCACATCTTCAGGGGGAGTTCTTATATATCTGTCACATCCCTAGCTGCTGGTAGTGCTCTAGGCTAGCTTCATGTGTGCATCATGTCTATATTTTCGAAAACTTGAACTGAGGAATTTTGGAAGCCTCAAAAACTTAAATAAAAGAGGGGCAAAGAACCCTGGAAAATGCATTCAATGTTTTCAAAATGGCCTTAAATAATGTTGGTTATATTTTGGCAAGGGTTTTGCACCAAACCAAAAATAATGAACATTTTTGAGGAATATTTTGAGCACTGAATTTAAATCATTACTTTATTTGCATTTGGAACTATATTCATAACTTGTATAGAATATATTTCCAAATACCCTGAAACATTTTATGTGCTTTTGGAAAAGTCCATTAAGCAGCATAAATATTTTCAGAGGAGTTTTTGGCATTGTTTGAATTATTTTTAAATTCAAAACAGTGGCAAAACAGATTAAATAAAAGAAAACAGAACTGAAATAGAAATAAGAGAGAGAGAGAAGGAAGTTACCTGGCCTCACCCGTGCAGCCCACCAGAGCCGGCACAGCTCCTGTGCTGGTCCAGCACTGTGCGGCCCAGCCCACCGCAGTCGCCACCGTCTTCAACCTCCTGCCAGTAGGCAGGAGGGCGTGTGCCCGACGCGCGCGCGCACGCGCCGGCCACCTCATGCTTGCCGCTTGCTCCTGGACGTCGCTAGGTGCGCCACGCCACCCCCTCGGACCCCTCTCACTTTCCTCGAGGCCCCGCCCTCTGCTCCCTCTCTCTCGCCCGAACCCGAACGCAGCCATCGCCGCCGACTAGAACCACCGCGGCCACAGGTCCTCCCTCGCCTCTCCGACGCGCCCCCGAGCTCCGCCGTGACGTCCCCGTCCCTACCACGGAGCCACAAGACGCCGGACGCCCTGGAGCACCGTCACCGACGCCATCTTCTTCCTCTGCACCGACGGCCGTCGTCGCTTGATTCGCCGCCCACAGAGCGTCCCCGGCCTCGCCCTTGCGCTCGTTGGACTCGCGGTGAGCCGCTGAACCGTTCCCCTCTTCTTCCCATGTCGTTTGGCCGCTCTAGCCATTGCTTCCGCCGGACCCGAGAGCTCGCCGCCGTCGTGCCTCGTCACCGTCGTGGCCAGAGCCACCGTGGCTCAAAGCCGGGCACACCACCATGCCCCAAACCTCACTAGGAGCACGTAGAACCCACCAGCTTCCCCTCCCGAGCACCACAACGCCAAACCCGCAGGTGCCCGAACTCCGGCCGCCGCCTTGGAGCTCGCCGCCGTCGACTCAGGCCACCCCAGCTCCTCCCGTTCGCTCCATTAGATGCGCTGCTTTGCCAGCTAGCCGTAGCCGCAAACCACGAGTAAAACGGTGCCCTGTAGCGCAAACCCGACGCGGACGCCGCCGCGATCTGAGGTTGCCGGCGGTTAAACGCCGGCAGCTGACGTGGCGCTGATTTAGTTAGCACTAATGACCACGCTAAACACCCCCACAGCCACTGACAGTGGGCCCCACCCCTGGTCAAACCCCAGTCAGCGTTGGGTTTGACCGGGATTAGCTCCTGTGTCACTGACGTGTGGCCCCCACACGTCAGGTTTGACCTGGACCAGCCACGTTGACCTGCTGACGTCACTAATACGTCATGCTGACGCAGTATTTGTTTCTGGAATTAAAATAAATCAAAAATGATTTATAAATTTCAGATAATAACCAAAACTTCTAAAATTCATAGAAAATTAACCGTAACTCCAAATTAAATAAATTATATATGAAAAATTATCAGAAAAATTCAAGGAATCCATATGTACCATTTTCATGCATGTTAGAACAACTTATCACTACTGTTTAGGACAAATGAATTAAATGGCATTTGAATAATCACATATGGAGTTTGAATTTGAATCTTGTATTCAAACCAACTTCATTTAATCTGTTGCTAGTCACATTAGCTCAAAACACATTCATATTGCCATGTCATAGCATGCATCATTTTGTGCATTGCATTGATTGTGTTCTTCTTTGTTGCCGGTATCTGTTCCCTCCCGGTAGACGATGTTCTGACGTTGTGATCGTTGACACTGATGAAGACTCAATGCTATCTTCAGAAGTGCCAGGCAAGCAAAAACCCCTTGTTCATTCCGATACAATCCTACTCTCTCGCTCCTGCTCTCTTTTACTGCATTAGGACAACATCGATTCATCTGTTACTTGCTGCGGTAGCTGAACCCCTTTATCCTCTGCATGACCTGTCATTCCACAGTAATTAGATGAAACCCACTAGCATGAGTAGGAGTTGTTTGAGCCCTGTTGTGCCTACTCATTCATGTTTGTTTGTCATGCCTGCTACTGCTTAGAGTTGAGTCAGGTCTGATTCATCGGGGATGAATCAGAGGCGTGTGAACATGTCCTACTGTGTGTGAGCTAAGTGTGTGAACATGATTTGGTAAAGGTAGCGGTGAGAGGCCATGTAGGAGTACATGGTGGGTTGTCTCATTGAAGCCGTCCTTAGGAACTGAGTTCTGTGTTTGTGATCCATGATTCAGCTACTACCATGCATTGGGCCCTGAAATATGACCCCGCTCGACTTCTTATTCACCCTAGTCCTCTGTCCAGGAGTTGCAAGTAGTTTCTGGTGTTTGTAGTATGCTGGAGGCCGTGGACAGCGCTGACCGTAGGGGTGGGCTGTGATGCGGTAGGCACGTGGCCGGGTAAACCGGGCACCCGTTTGGTGTCACGGAACCCTGTTCACATCGTTTGGGGCTGTGAGCGAAACTCCGGCCGGATCTCCTCATGGATGGAACCCGAATAGGCGATAAACCTGGACTAGAGACTTGAGTGTTTAGGTAGGTCGTGGTCTACACCCACGTCGGCTTTCGCTTGAAGTCTGCCGAGCACATGTCGTGTGCAGACGCTAAGTGGTGGAAACATGTATGAAGAAGTACACCCCTGCAGGGTTAATATCATCTATTCGAATAGCCGTGTCCGCGGTAAAGGACTTCTGGGTTGCTTATATCAGTTCATAGACAAGTGAAAGTGGATACTCTAAAATACGCAAGATAAGCGTGAGTGCTATGGATGGCGTTCTCGTAGGGAGACGGGAGCTGATCCATAGTGGTGTATTGATATGGTGAATATGTGGACTCGTGTGCGCCACCTCAAAAGAGTTACTTGCAGTCGTAGTTCAGGATAGCCACCGAGTCAAAGCTGGCTTGCTGCAGTTAAACCCCACCATCCCCTTTGTTGATAATGATGCATATGTAGATAGTTCTGATGTAAGTCTTGCTGGGTACATTTGTACTCACGTTTGCCTATTTTATGTTTTTGCAGAGAGACTTCGGTCTCGCTAGTAGTTTCGCGTGGACTTCGACGTTTAGCTTGATACCTCAGCTACGATCTTGTGCCCTCGGCAGGATCTGGTAGATAGTCAGGCTTCTCAGCCTTTTTCAGTTATAGATGTCTGTACCCAGACATGATAGCTTCCGCTTGTGCTTTGACTTGTATGCTCTGATTGTTGGGTCATGAGACCCATGTTTGTAATATCTCGCTCCTCGGAGCCTATTGATTAAATACTTGTGTCGTAGAGTCATGTTGTGATGCCATGTTGTATTTGCACATATCGAGCATATTGTGTGTATGTTATTGAAATGCTTGGTATGTGTGGGATCTGGCTATCTAGTTGTTTATCCTTAGTAGCCTCTCTTACCGGGAAATGTCTCCTAGTGTTTCCACTGAGCCATGGTAGCTTGCTGCTGCTCCGGAACACTTAGGCTGGCCGGCATGTGTCCTTCTTCGTTCCTGTGTCTGTCCCTTCGGGGAAATGTCACGCGATGAATACCAGAGTCCTGTTAGCCCGCTACAGCCCGGTTCACCGGAGTCCTGCTAGCCCAGTGCTACAGCCTGGATTCACTCGCTGATGACCGACACGTTCGATGCTAGGTCATGAATGCATGTCCCTGTAAGTCTGTGCCACTTTGGGTTTACGACTAGCCATGTCAGCCCGGGCTCCTTATCATATGGATGCTAGCGACACCGTCATATACGTGTGCCAAAAGGCGCAAACGGTCCCGGGCTAAGGTAAGGCGACACCCGTGGGAATACCGTGCGTGAGGCCGCAAAGTGATATGAGGTGTTACATGCTAGATCGATGTGGCATTGAGTCGGGGTCCTGACAATATCTTGCAATCAAATTCCTCAATATCATTATTTACACTTCATATGTTTATCCCTGTTGAAAACTTAACCTATATTGTCATCAATCACCAAAAAGGGGGAGATTGTAAGTGCATCTAGTGCCCCTTAGTGATTTCGGTGTATTGAAGACTTATAGGTTAAGGGACTAATGCGTTTGTGAGTGTACATAGGTCTATAAGTCTATGAGGAGTTCGATATTTACAAAGAAAGTCGACCCCTAAAAATGAAGCTCTTCGACTGAAGACTTTGAATTTCTGAAGACTTTCTGAAGACTTTGAAAGTGAAGAAATTGGTGTGACCTTGAAGACTTGGTATTCATTCGAGGAACATGAAGCGTGAAGACTTTTGTTTTCGTAGTTTCATTTTCTCTTTCTTGAGTCATAGGAAACACCGTACTGTTAAAGGGGGTCGAGGTAATACTAAGGAAAAATTTCCATGTGATGCTCAACTCAAAATCCTACACCTACCAATCCCTTCGAGTGAAGCCATTGGAAATCTCATACAGTCTATTCATATTCTTCAGTGACAGAGACAAAGTTCTTCTGGTCTCTGAGGAATTTGTTCTGACTGAGGAGTTAGAAATTCGCCAGTGTGGATTGCCTACACGATGAGGAACATGATAGCCCTGAGGATTTTGCTACTCAAAATTCCAACCGTTGATGTGCTATGCGCCAGATATCCCAAAATATCTATCCACATAACGGTCATATCATTGAAGGGCATTTATGTCTTATCATGTTGGGCTGCTCCCTAGGCTATAAATAGCCGCCCCCTACAACCACTAGCTGGTTGGCTGCTCCGAGAGAAACTGACACTTGTCATTTGAGAGCAACCCATCCTCCGAGGACTTTGAGTGAAAATCATCAAGTGAGGAAAAACCCAAACCCAAACACCTACAAACCCCAAGTGATTGAGCATCACTGAAGAGATTGATCCTACGTGGATCCGACGCTTGTTACCTTTGAAGAGTGTGCTTCTTCTAGACGGTTAGGTGTCATGGTCTAGAGCATCCAAGAGGAATTGTGGATCGCCGAGTGACCATGTTTGTGAAGGTTTGGAAGTCGCCTGAACACTTACCACGAGTGATTGGACGAGGTCTGTGTGACCTTAGTTCAAGGAGAATACGGTGAGGACTTGGTGTCCTGAGCTGCGTGTTTAGGACTGGGTGTCCGAGACTGTGTGTCCTCGAGTTTAAATACTCAGCCGCTCCAACTAGACGTACAACTGAGACAGCAGTTGGAACTGGTCTACCAAATCATTGTCTTCACCAAGCTTACTGGTTCTATTTCCTCAACTCTTTCATTTCCTCATAACTGTGTTGTGTGTTTGTTCATATCTGTGTTTGAAGACTTTGACTGAAGACTTTCTCAATTTCCTCAGATCAATATCTTCAGTCTGTTGGTCATCATCCTGTGTTATCATGTGCTTACGCTTCCTGTACTCTATGCCTGTCTTCATTTCATCATGATGACTATGTTTGTATTCTGTTATGTTTACTTTTGAGTACTTATTCCGCTGCTAGTAGTTCTTCGCTAAGGAATTTCCTCACCGGCAAATCCCTCAGTGAAGAATTTCATAAAAATCGCCTATTCACCCCCCTCTAGTCAATATAACGCACTTTCCGGCCGACGTTGAAGAAAAGAATGAAGACGAAGATGTGGACATTGGATGCACAACTCCAGTGTTGAACGACGACTTTTGGGAAAGTCAGCATCCCAATTCTCCTCTATTCACACCCCTACAACAAATTCCTCAGTCCCATGTCACTACTGAAGTACAAATGGGATCTGAAGAACCTCGTGCCACACCATCTGTCCATGAAGATATTCCAGCCACTAGTGTTGAAGAAAATGTAAATGAAGAATTGAAGTACCAGGCTGCCACTAAAGAAGAACCTAAAATTCCTCAGCCGGTGGAACCTGAGATCGAGATCCCTGAGGTTGTGATGCAATTGACGGACACTCCTCACCCCAAGCCAAAGGATCCCTTCTAAAAGAAGCAAAAATTCAAGGCTGATGACTTCTTCGATGAGCATGTATTCTTCACGGACTACAATCCTTATGACTTTGCTCGTCTTAGGAGGAAACGCTTCTGGACTGCCAGCCAGGCCAATTTCTATTATTCACTACTTTTCAACAAGGATAAAGTCTTCTACCACGAGAATATTCCTCACGTGGACATGGAATCACTGCCTTGCTTCTCTCCTGTCCTCAGTGTGATTCATGATGCAGGCCTCCTCAACTTTTGCTCTAATATTGTTAATTGGAATGAAGAGCTTATTCTTCAGTTCTACGCTACACTGCACATCACATGTGATCCTGATGATATCAACACTTGGGTATTGGACTGGATGACCGATAACACTCATTATAAAGCACTGGCTTCTGAATTACTTCACGCCCTGCCCATCAGTCCACCCCTTGAAGGAGCTTGTTTTTTGTACCAGGAGCCTGAACTCACTGCCCATTACATGCAAGTGCCGATGAAGCCCCTGAAGCCCGGTCAAGCGCCAAGGACCAAATTCCTCGTGAAGGAATTGCTATATGTACCCAGAACAGTCTATCGCATTCTGACGAGGACAATGAGTCCTATCAAAGGCCACGACTCGTCTGATGAGGAAATTGTTGGCATCATGAAGAATCTTCTATTCAACATCATACATGGCATTCCTGTCAATTATCATGATTTCTTCATGAGGACTCTGGCAAATGTTGCACTCTCTCCGGTTGAGTTGAAGCCTTATGCTCCTTGGATTATGAGATTCCTCAGAACAAGATCTTCACTAAACTACAAGGCTGACATTCAGGATCACCTTAGCTACCTGCGCCCAATTGAAGTCCTCAAGCAGACTTATTCCTCAGCTGATGAAAAGGGCAAGGCACCTACTGTCATTGATGAAGGCATTCGTCCATTGGATGGTCAGTTTCGCAAAGTTGCATCTTATTCCACCAATGATGACTCTACCACTCATGATTCTGCTGCACATGCATCCAAGCCAAATTCTCAAGCCACAGCTCCCAGGGTGATGACTAACCATGAGATGCTTCTTAGTCTTCACCAGAAGGTGGATCGAAACCATAAATGGGTTAAGCGTCAGTTTGGTTCTCTTCTTCACAACATGACTTCTACACATAATGTAGTGAAGAAAAACCATTACTACCTCCATGAAGTTTTCAGTCGCACCTGGGCTATCTTATCACATATGTATGGTGAAGAAGATCTGAAACAAATGGGTCTCAAGGAGAGCTTTGATTGGTCTACACCTCCAGCAAAGAAATTCAAGAAAGTCAAAGTTCCTTCCTTGGTGGCCAGCTCATATTCTTCATCCCGCGACACAGATGAGTTTGAAGACTTGGACGACATTGTTGTAGGCCCTACAACAACCAATGACCCCAACAACGTCGGCGCTCCTCCATCAACTTGATATTCTTCAGGGGCGTTAGTCCTCATTTTCGATCCTTTTGGTCATTCGATGAAAAAGGGGGAGAAATTTGAGTTAGTCTTCAAGCGGATCTACATATATGGGCTTTTTTTCTAAGTTAAAACTCTCGTTCTTTTGAAGACTTTGTTGGATCGAGTTGTAAACTTAAACTCTATGGTGGTCTGATACTTTTGCTGAGTTTTTCTGCATGCTTATTCCTCATTAATGTTAATGCACGCATGCTGAATTACATCAGTCACCATATTTCATCATGCATTTCAAATTCTTCATATTATATGTTAAATGTGTGTATGAATTACAAGATATAGGGGGAGATCTCCATGATTCTACTCTTCAAAGTGTGCATTGCTTCAAAAGCAAATTCCTCACTATGCACATCTTCAGGGGGAGTTCTTCTATATCTTGCAATCAAATTCCTCAATTTCAGTATTTACACTTCATATGTTTATCCCCGTTGAAAACTTAACCTATATTGTCATCAATCACCAAAAAGGGGGAGATTGTAAGTGCATCTAGTGCATCTTAGCGATTTTGGTGTATTGAAGACTTATAGGTTAAGGGACTGATGCGTTTGTGAGTGTACACAGGTCTATAAGTCTACGATGAGTTTGATATTTACAGAGAAAGTCGACCCCTAAAAATGAAGATCTTCAACTGAAGACTTTGGATTTCTGAAGACTTTCTGAAGACTTTGAAAGTGAAGAAACTGGTGTGATCCTGAAGAGTTGGTATACATTCGAGGAACATGAAGCGTGAAGACTTTTGTTTTCGTAGTTTCATTTTCTCTTTCTTGAGTCATAGGAAACACCGTACTGTTAAAGGGGGTCGAGGAAATACTAAGGAAAAATTTCCAAGTGATGCTCAACTTAAATCCTACACCTACCAATCCCTTCGAGTGAAGCCAATGGAAATCTCATACAGTTCAGTCAATTTCTTCAGTGACAGAGACGAAGTTCTTCTGGTCTCTGAGGAATTTGTTCTGACTAAGGAGTTAGGAATTCGCCAGTGCGGATTGCCTAGACAGTGAGGAACATGATAGCCCTGAGGAATTTGATACTCAAAATTCTGATCGTTGTTGTGCTATGCGCCAACTGTCCCAAAATATCTACCCACCTAACGGTCATATCATTGAAGGGCATTTATGTCTTATCATGTCGAGCTGCTCCCTAGGCTATAAATAGCCGCCCCCTACAACCACTAGTTGGTTGGCTGCTCTGAGAGAAACTGACACTTTTCATTTGAGAGCATCCCATCCTTCGAGGACTTTGAGTGAAAATCATCAAGTGAGCAAAATCCAAACCCAAACACCTAAAAACCGAAAGTGATTGAGCATCACTGAAGAGATTCATCCTGCGTGGATCTGATGCTTGTTACCTTTGAAGACTGTGCATCTTCCAGACGGTTAAGCGTCATGGTCTAGAGCATCCAAGAGGAAATTGCGGATCGCCGAGTGACTGAATCTGTGAAGGTTTGGAAGTCACCTGAAGACTTACCATGAGTGATTGGGCGAGGTCTGTGTGACCTTAGATCAAGGGGAATACGGTGAGGACTGAGTGTACTGAGCTGGATGTTTAGGACTGGGTGTCCGGGACTGTGTGTCCTCAGGTTTAAATACCTTGCCGCCCTAACCAGACGTACAACTGTCACAACAGTTGGAACTGGTCTACCAAATCATTGTCTTCACCGAGCTAACTGGTTTCAATTCCTCAACCCTTCTATTTCCTCATTTCTGTGTTGTGTGCTTGTTCATATTTGTTTGAAGACTTTGACTGGAGACTTTCTCTATTTCCTCAATTCAATTTCTTCAGTCTGTTTGTCTTTATCCTGTGTTATCCTGTGTTTACGCCTTTTGTACTCTGTTCTTGTTATCATTTCATCATGAAGACCATGTTCATGCACTGTTATGTTTACTTCTGAGTACATATTCAGCTGCAAGTAGTTCTTCACTCAGGAATTTCCTCACCCTGAAATTCCTAAGTGAAGAATTCATAAAAATCACCTATTCACCCCCCTCTAGTCGATATAACGCACTTTCACGGCCTTATGCCTGGTGTTTTGTTCCACTCTTGCCACCCTAGTTTCCGTCATACCGGTGTTATGTTCCTTGATTTTGCGTTCCTTACGCGGTTGGGTGTTATGGAACCCCTTGAGAGTTCGCTTTGAATAAAACTCCTCCAGCAAGGCCCAACCTTGGTTTTACATTTGCCTAACAACCTATACCTTTCCCTTGGGAGTAATTAACCCGAGGGTCATCTTTATTTTAACCCCCCCCCCCCCCGGCCAGTGCTTCTCTAAGTGTTGGTCCCAACCGGGCAACCTGCGGGGACACCTCGGGGAAACTTGAGGGCTGGTTTTAATCGTAGCTTGACCTATCCGGTGTGTCCTGAGAACAAGATACGTACGACTCCTATCGGGATTGTCGACACATCAGGCGGCTTTGCTGGTCTTGTTTTACCATTGATGAAATGTCTTGTAACCGGGATTCCGAGACTGGTCGGGTCTTCTCGGGAGAAGGAATATCCTTCATTGACCGTGAGAGCTTGTGATGGGCTAAGTTGAGACACCCCTGCAGGGTTTGAACTTTTGAAAGCCGTGCCCGCGGTTATGTGGCAGATGGGAAATTGTTAATATCCGGTTGTAGAGAACTTGACACTTAAGTTAACTAAAATGAATCAACCATGTGTGTAGCCGTGATGGTCTATTTTCGACGGAGTCCGGGAAGAGAAGACGGTCTCGTGTTATGCTCGAACGTAAGCAGTTTTCAGGATCACTTCTTGATCACTTCTAGTTTCTCGACCGTGCGTTGCTTCTCTTCTCGCTCTATTTGCGTATGTTAGCCACCATATATGCTTAGTGCTTGCTGCAGCTCCACCTCACTACCCTTTCCTACCCATAAACTTAAATAGTCTTGATCTCGCGGGTGTGAGATTGTTGAGTCCTCGTGACTCACAGATATTTCCAAACAGGTGCAGGTGCCGATGATACCAGTGCAGGTGATGCTACTGAACTCAAGTGGGAGTTCGACGAGGATTTGGGCCGTTACTACATTTCTTTTCCGGATGATCGGTAGAGGAGCCCAGTTGGGACGATCGGGGATCTAGCATTTGGGGTTGTCTTCTTTTATTTTGGTTCAGTAGTCGGACCTTGATTGTACTCTGGATGATGTATGTTTAATCTGTTATTTGTGTGAAGTGGCGATTGTAAGCCAACTCTTTATCCCTCTCTTATTAAGTACATGGGATTGTGTGAAGATTACCCCACTTGTGACTAAACCACAATGCGGTTATGCCTCTAAGTCGTGCCTCGACACGTGGGAGGTATAGCCGCATCATGGGTGTTACAAGTTGGTAATCAGAGCCATCCCCGACTTAGGAGCCCCCTTCTTGATCGAATCGCTGATGTTGTTGAGTCTAGAACAAAATGTTTTGAGTCTTAGGATTATATATATCGGAGAGTAGGATTCTTTTTACTCCTCAGTCCCTTCGTCGCTCTGGTGAGGCCTCCTAACGTAAAAGTTTTGACTTTCCTCTCCTCAAATTTCACGAATTGTTTTTAGGATCACGCGGGTATCTTGGAATCGTTCCGATAGTTTTGTGATGAGAACATTGTCCTTGGTGCCTCCTGACATTTAGGGGTTGTGGTAGTGTCCCAGGGAGTTGAGCTCCGAGGTGTTGTCGTCACAATTTTATCGTTGTAGTTCTGGAATACCTGAGTTCGCCGACATCGAAAATCTCTTTTATGCAGTTGTTGGTGAGATAACCTCGACGCCACCCAGTACTGGGGCAGGAGGTCGGGAGTATTGCCATAACTTGTATAACGGATATTTTTCGCAGGTTGAGGTACACGATTTCCGAAGGTTTCTTGGTTATGTGTTGAAGGATGGATACAACTGGATCTAGGGATTGTTAGTTTGGGTGAGATATTATGCTTCCCCTGTATCCCCAACACCTGATTGCATAACCAGAAAGTTTCATGAGTCTATAGGTGGGAATTCAAGTAGCTCCTAGGATATCTTTCTGATAGATGCATGATATGAGATTGGGTTTGACATCTAGTGGTCCGCCTATCCACGGTTGGTTTTACAGTGGTTTTGTTGTGTCTTAAAGAGTCCTTGGCTATGCTGACTCTGGGACGCTTGGTATGTCATGTGCACTGCCTTGTACATGATGGTGTTGTACGATCAAGACCATGTGGGCCCCACCATGAAAACTTCGGACAAAATCGCTATCATATGTTTGTTCTGGCTTATTGTGCAAGCCAATCCTTTGTTTTGTTTTGAGTTGTGGTATTCGAGTTGCTTCAATGTCAAGTGTTGATTCCATACCTTCCCTAAGTGGTGTTCTCACACTTCTATGTGAATACCAATCCTTCTTGATCATCGAGGTTGTCATGTCAATTCTTTCCAACCGGTGTGATTCTCTTCAAGATGATCCTATCATTTTTCCCATCCGTAAGATCAACTCAAAGTCTTCTCAACGTTATTTGTTTCATCCTCCCCAAGTTGCCTTTGTTTTCCCACCCCCACCCTTTTCCTTCAAGGAATCATATGTCTTAATCAAGTATCCTTTTATTAATGGGAAGTCTCTCCATTCTTTTCCGTCAATGTTCTTATCCGGTGATTCTCAGGAAGATACTAACGGAGCTTCAAGTTCATCATTCTTCGTTCTCTTTTCTTCTCTGGTGGATTTAATTCAAGCTTTGTCGATCATATCCTTTCCTCGGTTCAAATGCTTTCTCATGCCGGTGCACCTCTTAATCATTCATCTCTCTCTATTCATATCCGAAGTGCCGAAGATATCTCAGAAGATTCAAGTTTCCATTCTCAATTCGCTCAAGTTCTTTTGAGGATGTTATCTCATTCAAGCCATTTAAATCAACCGGTGCAATCTCCCTTTCAAGTAATCGTTCGAAGGTGTTTCTTTTGAGTGGGCCCTAACCCACAGGTCTTTTCCCAGGATCTTACCTGACTCTTCTAACTTTTCTGGAGTTATTTTCAAATTCATTTCAAAGTTTGACGTAAGAATGAATTGTCATCAGTCAAATGTCTTTCTCCAAGATCTTTCAAATTCTTTCATCGTTGGTTCAACCTTTCTAATTTTCATTCCAGAGTGCCTCAACAATTCATGGTGGTGTTTTCTCGTCGTCATTCTCTGCATTTGAAGACTGAAGAAGATTTTTCTCTTAAATCGTGCTCCGTCCTCTTGAAGATGCGAAGTTCTAGCTTGATGCCATCCTCTCATAATTGTTTACGATTGTGAGAATTCTTCTCACCCATCCGACGCATTTCAGGAGTCTTTTCAGTTTGATTCTCCGGAGCTCATCATCTCAGAATTATTCATTCCAGCCTTCAACTCTCGTTCTACAAATCTTACCGATGCATCGCTCAAGTATTCCTAGTCATCCTGTGTTCTCTTTGTTCTCACATATTTATATTCCCTCAAGTATCTTCGTTCATTTTCTAATTCTTTCCCGGTGAGTCGTTCACTTTTATTCAATCATTTTCAATTCTTACGGTGGTTCATTCAAGATTTCTCTTCCTTGGTTATCATATCAATTCATTCGTTCTTTCCAATCCTACCGGTGATTCATTGAAGAACTTCCCAAGTTTACGCTATATCTCTCCTTTATCATTTCCAATGAGAATGAGTAGTATGCCAAATCCGTTGCTTGCCATCAATTTAATTGATGAAGGTTAAGCATAATGTAATTATTATTCTTGTTTCATTCAAGTGATTAATTCCTTATTTCGGAGGTTCATCAAAATTCTTGATTTCACTTGTTCTTCTTTCTTTCCTGAGTTCCAAGTTTTCTCGGTTATATCATTTCAAAGCTTCATCTAATCATTGCAAGCCCTCACCTTGTGTGTTCAACTTCTCTTTCCTTTCGGTTGATCATCCTTTTGTTACCGGAGTTCTTTGTGGAGGCTCTACATGGTGGTTCGTCAAGGATTCTTTTCATTCTGCAATTGTTCTTCAAGATTTCTCTTGAAGCTAAGATCCGCCAAGATATACTCTAAAATAAACATGGTGTTCAACACATGTCTTGTTTTGAGGAGTTCAAGCATTCTTCATCTTGCATTCCGAAGTGCAATTCTTTCATATCTCATCTTTTGAGGTGGTGTTATGTCATTGTTGATAATTCTCCTTCGTGTTTCATGATTCACAAGTTTTCAAGAGTGACATATCTAAATCCATCATTTTCTCTTCGCTCAAGTCATCTTTTCAACCAATCAATCTTTTTGTTGGAGTTAGATTGGGTTATATTTCACCTAAAGCCTTCTCTAAGGATTGTTGCTATTTACGGTGCTCATAAATGACCCAAGTCCTTCATTTATCCTCCTGGTGAAATAAGTTTTATCCCATTTTTGTCAAAGATCATGTTCTTTCCTTTTGCTTATCCATTCAACCTGAGTGTCGTGTCCTTCATTCAAGTTCTCTCATCTTACAAGGAGAGGGGGCCGACCCCCCTTCCTCCTCTCTCTCCTCTTTCCCCCCCTCCACGAATCCTATTCCAACTAGGAAAGGGGGGAGTCTACTCCCAGAGGGAGTAGGACTCCTCCTGGCGCGCCTCTCCTGGCCGGCCGGCCCCCCTCCCTTGAACCTTTATATATGGAGGCAGGGGCACCCCCTAGAGACACAAGTTGATCCACGTGATCATATTCTTAGCCGTGTGCGGTGCCCCCTTCCACCATAGTCCTCGATAATATTGTAGCGGTGCTTAGGAGAAGCCCTGCGACGGTAGTACATCAAGATCGTTACCACGCCGTCGTGCTGACGGAACTCTTCCCCGACACTTTGCTGGATCGAAGTCCGGGGATCATCATCGAGCTAAACGTGTGCTAGAACTCGGAGGTGCCGTAGTTTCGGTGCTTGATCGGTCGGGCCGTGGAGACGTACGACTACATCAACCAAACGCTTCCGTTGTCGATCTACAAGGGTACGTAGATCATACTCTCCCCTCTCGTTGCTATGCATCACCATGATCTTGCGTGTGCGTAGGAATTTTTTTGAAATTACTATGTTCCCCAACAGTGGCATCCGAGCCTAGGTTTTATATGTTGATGTTATATGCACGAGTAGAACACAAGTGAGTTGTGGGCGATATAAGTCATACTGCTTACCAGCATGTCATACTTTGGTTCAGCGGTATTGTTGGACGAAGCGGCCTGGACCGACATTACGCGTATGCTTACGCGAGACCGGTTCTCCCGACGTGCTTTGCACATAGGTGGCTTGTGGGTGACAGTTTCTCCAACTTTAGTTGAACCGAGTGTGGCTACGCCTGGTCCTTGCGAAGGTTAAAATAGCACCAACTTGACAAACTATCCTTGTGGTTTTGATGCGTAGGTAAGATTGGTTCTTGCTTAAATCCCGTAGCAGCCACGTAAAACATGCAACAACAAAGTAGAGGACGTCTAACTTGTTTTTGCAGGGCATGTTGTGATGTGATATGGTCAAGACATGATGCTAAATTTTATTGTATGAGATGATCATGTTTTGTAACCGAGTTATCGGCAACTGGCAGGAGCCATATGGTTGTCGCTTTATTGTATGCAATGCAATCGCGCTGTAATGCTTTACTTTATCACTAAGCGGTAGCGATAGTCGTGGAAGAATAAGATTGGCGAGACAACAACGATACTACGATGGAGATCAAGGTGTCACGCCAGTGACGATGGTGATTGTGACGGTGCTTCGGAGATGGAGATCACAAGCACAAGATGATGATGGCCATATCATATCACTTATATTGATTGCATGTGATGTTTATCTTTTATGCATCTTATCTTGCTTTGATTGACGGTAGCATTATAAGATGATCTCTCACTAAATTTCAAGATAAAAGTGTTCTCCCTGAATATGCACCGTTGCCAAAGTTCGTCGTGCCCAGACACCACGTGATGATCGGGTGTGATAAGCTCTACGTCCATCTACAACGGGTGCAAGCCAGTTTTGCACACGCAGAATACTCAGGTTAAACTTGACGAGCCTAGCATATGCAGATATGGCCTCGGAACACTGAGATCGAAAGATCGAGCGTGAATCATATAGTAGATATGATCAACATAGCGATGTTCACCATTGAAAACTACTCCATTTCACGTGATGATCGGTTATGGTTTAGTTGATTTGGATCACGTGATCACTTAGATGATTAGAGGGATGTCTATCTAAGTGGGAGTTTAAGTAATATGATTAATTGAACCTAAATTTATCATCAACTTAGTACCTGATAGTATCTTGCTTGTTTATGTATGATTGTAGATAAATGGCCCGTGCTGTTGTTCCGTTGAATTTTAATGCGTTCCTTGAGAAAGCAAAGTTGAAAGATGATGGTAGCAATTACACGGACTGGGTCTGTAACTTGAGGATTATCCTCATTGCTACATAGAAGAATTACGTCCTGGAAGCACCGCTAGGTGCCCGGCCTGCTGCTGGAGCAACACCAGATGTTGTGAACGTCTGGCAGAGCAAAGCTGATGACTACTCGATAGTTCAGTGTGCCATGCTTTACGGCTTAGAATCGGGACTTCAACGACGTTTTGAACGTCATGGAGCATATGAGATGTTCCAGGAGTTGAAGTTAATATTTCAAGCAAATGCCCGGATTGAGAGATATGAAGTCTCCAATAAATTCTATAGCTGCAAGATGGAGGAGAACAGTTCTGTCAGTGAGCATATACTCAAAATGTCTAGGTATAATAATCACTTGATTCAGATGGGAGTTAATCTTCCAGATGATTGCGTCATTGACAGAATTCTCCAATCACTGCCACCAAGCTACAAGAGCTTTGTGATGAACTATAATATGCAAGGGATGAATAAGACTATTCCCGAGCTCTTAGCAATGCTGAAAGCTGCGGAGGTAGAAATCAAGAAGGAGCATCAAGTGTTGATGGTCAACAAGACCACTAGTTTCAAGAAAAAGGGCAAAGGGAAGAAGAAGGGGAACTTCAAGAAGAAAAGCAAGCAAGCTGCTGATCAGGAGAAGAAACCCAAATCTGGACCTAAGCCTGAAACTGAGTGCTTCTACTGCAAGCAGACTGGTCACTAGAAGCGGAACTGCCCCAAGTATTTGGCGGATAAGAAGGATGGCAAGGTGAACAAAGGTATATGTGATATACATGTTATTGATGTGTACCTTACTAGAGCTCGCAGTAGCACCTGGGTATTTGATACTGGTTCTCTTGCTAATATTTGCAACTCGAAACAGGGACTACGGATTAAGCGAACACTGGCAAAGGACGAGGTGACGATGCACGTGGGAAATGGTTCTAAAGTCGATGTGATCGCGGTCGGCACGCTACCTCTACATCTACCTTCGGAATTAATATTAGACCTAAATAATTGTTATTTGGTGCCAGCGTTGAGCATGAACATTATATCTGGATCTTGTTTAATGCGAGATGGTTATTCATTTAAATCAGAGAATAATGGTTGTTCTGTTTATATGAGTAATATCTTTTATGGTCATGCACCTTTGAAGAGTGGTCTATTTTTGATGAATCTCGATAGTAGTAACACACATATTCATAATGTTGAAGCCAAAAGATGCAGAGTTGATAATGACAGTGCAACTTATTTGTGGCACTGCCGTTTAGGTCATATCGGTGTAAAGCGCATGAAGAAACTCCATACGGATGGACTTTTGGAACCTCTTGATTATGAATCACTTGGTACTTGCGAACTGTGCCTTATGGGCAAGATGACTAAAACACTGTTCTCCGGTACAATGGAGAGAGCAACAGATTTGTTAGAAATCATACATACAGATGTATGTGGTCCGATGAATGTTGAGGCTCGTGGCGGATATCGTTATTTTCTCACCTTCACAGATGATTTAAGCAGATATGGGTATATCTACTTAATGAAGCATAAGTCTGAAACATTTGAAAAGTTCAAAGAATTTCAGAGTGAAGATGAAAATCATCGTAACAAGGAAATAAAGTTTCTGCGATCTGATCGTGGAGGAGAATATTTGAGTTATGAGTTTGGTCTACATCTGAGACAATGCGGAATAGTTTCGCAACTCATGCCACCCAGAACACCTCAGCGTAATGGTGTGTCCGAACGTCGTAATCGTACTTTACTTGATATGGTGCGATCTATGATGTCTCTTACAAATTTACCGCTATCATTTTGGGGTTATGCTTTAGAGACGGCCGCATTCATGTTAAATAGGGCACCATCAAAATCCGTTGAGACGACACCTTATGAACTGTGGTTTGGCAAGAAACCAAAGTTGTCATTTCTTAAAGTTTGGGGCTGCGATGCTTATGTGAAAAAGCTTCAACCTGATAAGCTCGAACCCAAATCGGAGATATGTGTCTTCATAGGATACCCAAAGGAGACTATTGGGTACACCTTCTATCATAGATCCGAAGGCAAGACATTCGTTGCTAAGAATGGATCCTTTCTAGAGAAGGAGTTTCTCTCGAAAGAAGTGAGTGGGAGGAAAGTAGAACTTGACGAGGTAACTGTACCTGCTCCCTTATTGGAAAGTGGTGCATCACAGAAAACTGTTTCTGTGACACCTACACCAATTAGTGAGGAAGCTAATGATAATGCTCATGAAACTTCAGAACAAGATACTACTGAACCTCGTAGATCAACCAGAGTGAGATCCGCACCAGAGTGGTACGGTAATCCTGTTCTGGAAATCATGCTACTAGATCATGATGAACCTACGAACTATGAAGAAGCGATGGTGAGCCCAGATTCCATAAAATGGCTTGAAGCCATGAAATCTGAGATGGGATCCATGTATGAGAACAAAGTATGGACTTTGGTTGACTTGCCCGATGATCGGCAAGCAATTGAGAATAAATGGATCTTCAAGAAGAAGACTGACGCTGACGGTAATATTACTGTCTACAAAGCTCGACTTGTCGCAAAAGGTTTTCGACAAGTTCAAGGGGTTGACTACGATGAGACCTTCTCACCCGTAGCGATGCTTAAGTCTGTCCGAATCATGTTAGCAATTGCCACATTTTATGATTATGAAATTTGGCAGATGGATGTCAAAACTGCATTCCTGAATGGATTTCTGGAAGAAGAGTTGTATATGATGCAACCGGAAGGTTTTGTCGATCCAAAGGGAGCTAACAAAGTGTGCAAGCTCCAGCGATCCATTTATGGACTGGTGCAAGCCTCTCGGAGTTGGAATAAACGCTTTGATAGTGTGATCAAAGCATTTGGTTTTATACAGACTTTTGGAGAAGCCTGTATTTACAAGAAAGTGAGTGGGAGCTCTGTAGCATTTCTGATATTATATGTGGATGACATATTACTGATTGGAAATGATATAGAATTTCTGGATAGCATAAAGGGATATTTGAATAAGAGTTTTTCAATGAAAGACATCGGTGAAGCTGCTTACATATTAGGCATAAAGATCTATAGAGATAGATCAAGATGCTTAATTGGACTTTCACAAAGCACATACCTTGACAAGATGTTGAAGAAGTTCAAAATGGATCAAGCAAAGAAAGGGTTCTTGCCTGTGTTACAAGGTGTGAAGTTGAGTCAGATTCAATGCCCGACGACTGCAGAAGATAGAGAGAAAATGAAAGATGTTTCCTATGCGTCAACCATAGGCTCTATCATGTATGCAATGCTGTGTACCAGACCTGATGTGTGCCTTGCTATAAGTCTAGCAGGGAGGTACCAAAGTAATCCAGGAGTGGATCACTGGACAGCGGTCAAGAACATCCTGAAGTACCTGAAAAGGACTAAGGATATGTTTCTCGTATATGGAGGTGACAAAGAGCTCATCGTAAACGGTTACGTTGATGCAAGCTTTGACACTGATCCGGACGATTCTAAATCGCAAACCAGATACGTGTTTACATTAAACGGTGGAGCTGTCAGTTGGTGCAGTTCTAAACAGAGCGTCGTGGCGGGATCTACGTGTGAAGCGGAATACATAGCTGCTTCGGAAGCAGCGAATGAAGGAGTCTGGATGAAGGAGTTCATATCCGATCTAGGTGTTATACCTAGTGCATCGAGACCAATGAAAATCTTTTGTGACAATACTAGTGCAATTGCCTTGGCAAAGGAATCCAGATTTCACAAGAGAACCAAGCACATCAAGAGACGCTTCAATTCCATCCGGGATCTAGTCCAGGTGGGATACATAGAGATTTGCAAGATACATACGGATCTGAATGTAGCAGACCTGTTGACTAAGCCTCTTCCACGAGCAAAACATGATCAACACCAAGGCTCCATGGGTGTTAGAATCATTACTGTGTAATCTAGATTATTGACTCTAGTGCAAGTGGGAGACTGAAGGAAATATGCCCTAGAGGCAATAATAAAGTTATTATTTATTTCCTTATATATCATGATAAAAGTTTATTATTCATGCTAGAATTGTATTAACCGGAAACATAATACATGTGTGAATACATAGATAAACAGAGTGTCACTAGTATGCCTCTACTAGACTAGCTTGTTAATCAAAGATGGTTATGTTTCCTAACCATGGACAAAGAGTTGTCATTTGATTAACAAGATCACATCATTAGATGAATGATCTGATTGACATGACCCATTCCTTTAGCTTAGCACCCGATCATTTAGTCTGTTGCTATTGCTTTCTTCATAACTTATACATGTTCCTATGACTATGAGATTATGCAACTCCCGTTTACCGGAGGAACACTTTGTGTGCAACCAAACGTCACAACGTAACTGGGTGATTATAAAGGTGCTCTACAGGTGTCTCCAAAGGTACATGTTGGGTTGGCGTATTTCGAGATTAGGATTTGTCACTCCGATTGTCGGAGAGGTATCTCTAGGCCCTCTCGGTAATGCACATCACTTAAGCCTTGCAAGCATTGCAACTAATGAGTTAGTTGCGGGATGATGTATTACAGAACGAGTATAGAGACTTGCCGGTAACAAGATTGAACTAGGTATGGGATACCGACGATCGAATCTCGGGCAAGTAACATACCGATGACAAAGGGAACAATGTATGTTGTTATGCGGTCTGACCGATAAAAGATCTTCATAGAATATGTAGGAGCCAATATGAGCATCCAGGTTCTGCTATTGGTTATTGACCGGAGACGTGTCTCGGTCATGTCTACATTGTTCTCGAACCCGTAGGGTCCGCACGCTTAAGGTTACGATGACAGTGATATTATGAGTTTATGCATTTTGATGTACCGAAGGTTGTTCGGAGTCCCGGATGTGATCACGGACATGACGAGGAGTCTCGAAATGGTCGAGACATAAAGATTGATATATTGGAAGCCTATGTTTGGATATCGGAAGTGTTCCGGGTGAAATCGGGATTTTACCGGAGTACCGGGAGGTTACCGGAACCCCCCGGGAGGTATATGGGCCTTAGTGGGCCTTAGTGGAAGAGAGGAGAGGTGGCCAGAGATGGGCCGCGCGCCCCTCCCCCCCTTGGTCCGAATTGGACAAGGAGAGGGGGCCGGCCCTCCTTCCTCCTCTCTCTCCTCTTCCCCCCCCCCCTCCACGAATCCTATTCCAACTAGGAAAGGGGGGAGTCCTACTCCCAGAGGGAGTAGGACTCCTCCTGGCGCGCCTCTCCTGGCTGGCCGGCCCCCCTCCCTTGAACCTTTATATACGGAGGCAGGGGCACCCCCTAGAGACACAAGTTGATCCACGTGATCATATTCTTAGCCGTGTGCGGTGCCCCCTTCCACCATAGTCCTCGATAATATTGTAGCGGTGCTTAGGCGAAGCCCTGCAACGGTAGTACATCAAGATCGTCACCACGCCGTCGTGCTGACGGAACTCTTCCCCGACACTTTGCTGGATCGGAGTCCGGGGATCGTCATCGAGCTGAACGTGTGCTAGAACTCGGAGGTGTCGTAGTTTCGGTGCTTGATCGGTCGGGCCGTGGAGACGTACGACTACATCAACCAAACGCTTCCGTTGTCGATCTACAAGGGTACGTAGATCATACTCTCCCCTCTCGTTGCTATGCATCACCATGATCTTTCATGTGCGTAGGAAATTTTTTTAAATTACTACGTTCCCCAACACCTACGTCCTGCTTGATTGTTCTTGATGATATGAGTATCACAAGAGTTGATCTACCACGAGATCGTAGAGGCTAAACCCTAGAAGCTAGCCTATGGTATGATTGTATCTTGTCCTACGGACTAAACCCTCCGGTTTATATAGACACCATAGGGGGCTAGGGTTACACAGAGTCGGTTACAAGGGAGGAGATCTACATATCCGTATTGCCAAGCTTGCCTTCCACGCCAAGGAAAGTCCCATCTGGACACGGGGCAAAGTCTTCAATCTTGTATCTTCATAGTCCAATAGTCCGGCTGAAGGATATATCCGGCTGTGCGGAGACCCCCTAATCCAGGACTCCCTCAGTAGCCCCTGAAACCAGGCTTCAATGATGATGAGTCCGGCACGCAGTATTGTCTTCGGCATTGCAAGGCGGGTTCCTCCGCCGGATACTCCCTAGAAGATTTTGAACACAAGGATAGTGTCCGGCTCTGCAAAACAAGTTCCACATAGCACCGTAGAGAGAATAATATTTCCACAAATCTAATCTGCCGACGTGCTTTGACATCACGACGTCATGTCATGGCCCTACCATTATCCGAACCATTTTCCCAACCAGTACTGCACATATTGCGGGGCGGTTTTCTTGACATGTCTTGTCGAAGGAGAGATCGTGTCCCCCCTTATTACGGGATTCTCATCAATATGGATGTGGGTAACCCACTCGTGCCCGTTGGTATGACTCCTCGATTTTAGGCAAGTCCAAAACGGCGCTGAGGAGGACGCTTGATATTCACCCTCTTTATAAAGAGGCCAAGGCCTGTCCTTTTTTCCTCTCGTGCTCAATCGAATCCTTCCCCCGCCTCGAGCTCCAACACCCAAGGCTTAGGTCAGGCGCTTCGGACCTTCAACCATGTCTGGATGCAACCTCCACGGTCGGTGGATGTCTTCCTCTGTCACAGAGGAGGACATCAAGAAGCTGAGAGAGGCCAGGTATCTGACCGCCGAAATCTCGCACAGACTACCCGCCCGAGGGCAGGTCATCCCCACTCCCGAACCCAACGAGAGTGTTGTGTTTATCTCCCACTTCCTCTGAGGGCTAGGCCTCGCTCTGGATCCCTTTGTTAGGGGGCTCATGTTCTATTATGGTCTGGATTTCCACGATCTGGCCCCGGATTCCCTCCTTCGAATCACGTCGTTCATCGTCGTGTGCGAGGCCTTCCTCTGCATTACCCCACACTTCGGCCTGTGGCTCAAGACTTTCAATGTACAGCCAAAGATGATCGAGGGGCAACACGTAGAGTGTGGAGGCGCTAAAATAAGCAGGAACACTAATGTTCCATGGCTAGAGGGTTCCTTTCCGGAGGTGTCCAGTTTATGGCAGCGGGAGTGGTTCTATATCACCGGTCCCCGAAGTACCAAGTAGGTAGCCGCCCCTGCCTTTCGCTCGGGCCCCCCACCACAACTGACGTCATTTGTTAACAAGGGGCTGAATTGTGGGGCCGTAAATGATGTGTTGATATTACAGAGTCGCATCAAAGATCACCTCGAGAGAGATGTCAACCTAGTCACGGTGATGCAAGTCATGCTAGTTCGTCAGGTCCCGCCTTGCAAATGTAGACCTCTCCGTATGTGGGAGTTCAACCCGGAGGGACCGTGAATCATTCAGCACTTCCTCGGCATGACAAGTTGCCCGGACACCACCGAGGATGCGGGTCTGAGTTGTAATCGCCCGGATACCCAAGTAAGTAATCTTGCAGCCGAACACATTGTTTTTCTTATTTATCATAATCACCATTCTGAAAAGTCGCTCTTTGAC
Source organism: Triticum aestivum (assembly GCF_018294505.1). Lineage (NCBI taxonomy): Eukaryota > Viridiplantae > Streptophyta > Magnoliopsida > Poales > Poaceae > Triticum > Triticum aestivum. The sequence goes on from NC_057800.1 coordinate 233,737,526, forward strand.
CAGGATTGGGTAACAAAGCGAAGATGATCAGGTGTCCGGCCCCCCTTCCCGAAGGCGCAGCAAACCCAGTAGTGGCCAGGATGCTCGAGCCGGCGCCTTATCCGGCGCCCTCAGGGGAAGATGAAGGGGGGAATAAAGAGGCTGAAAGCAGACCTTGCTCATTATCCATCCAAACCGGGGAATTAGCGCCTCCGCGAAGGAGGGTACCGAGGGAGAAGAATCTGAAATTCCCTCCCCCGAGGAAGGAAGAGGACTACCTCTGAAGACCCGGAAACAGTGGTTTCCAAACGGGGGAAGAAATCTTCGCCAGGGGTCCTGCCTCGGAGGGCACTCTTACCGCACAGCGCCCGCAAGGGGATCAGCCCTCTACTGAGCTGTAAGTAATCAAAAAGTACTTAATAGTGAAAATATCCTATCTTACTTCTGAAGACACTAACTGAAGCTTATATTTTGTAGTTCGGATCGTAGCCCTTCTCGACAGAGTTCGTCTTCGGGGGATCTTATTCCGGAGATGATGGAGAGTGAAACACCTCCCCCTACCACCCCGCCTCATGAGGTGGGCGACCCTGAAGTGTCGTCGCGGAGGGTTTCTCCTGATCCGCCAAGGCCAGAGGGCAATCCTTTGGCCACCCGGAGTCCTCAGTATTCGGCTCCTAAAGAGAGCGACATAAAGAGTCCGGGACCGTACAGTGTGCGGTCGGATGCACTGAATGATCTTCTGGAGCAAGCGGCCATCTCAGAAGTGCATCATACGCTAATGGGTACGGTGACTGAAAGGATTTCATCCGCCGAAAGCGGGTTGCATGAAACTTTTATGAGTCTGCTGAAAGGCTTTAAGGTACGCGAAATAGTGTATGTTTTTGATAGTACCACATACGTTAGGTGTGCCCTATGCAGATAGTAGCCCGTGAGACTCTGGTAGCCATCGAACACGGCGGCAAACAGAGGATCATAGTCCCAGGTAATAACCAGACTGCCTTTATGTGCAGGTGGCTGAGGCTCCGGTGGCCAGCCGGACTGATGGGTTTGCCGAGCTAAAGCGGCAACTTGATGCAGCAGATGCCTACATCGTGCTTGTCAACAAGCGGCTTGACGAGGCACAGGGTAAGTGATTTCTCCGGTGATCAACACATAGTAAGAGGAGCATGATGCTAGTATCTTTAATATGTTGTGACTGCAGATGGAGCTGCCACCGTGGAGTCCCTTCGGGCGGAGCTTGCCCGAGCCAAGGAACAAGCAAGGAATAGCGATGCGGCCGCCCTAAAGGCGGTCGAAGAGCTAAGGGCCGAACAGGCCACGCATCGCCAGAGCAAGGAAAGAATAGCCAAGATGGCCGTTGAGTTGAAGGATGCCGCTGACCGTTACCAGCTTCTTGAAAAAGAAAGTCGAGCGAAGGCGACGGACCTGGAGAAGGCCATGGTAGCAGCCAAGGAAGCCCGCTCCAAAATCAGAGCGACGAAGGAGGAGCTGCATCAAGCTGCGGATATCGTGACTGGGAAGCCCTTCTTGTTGCGGACTAAGTTCGGAGATCCGAAGTATGCTCCTCTTGATCAACTATGGAGTTCTGCGGACGCCTACGTGGATTTGGCAGCAAGTGTTGCTGATGCGGCCAAGTACTTCAAGGATTAAAAAGATCGTGAAGTGGAAAAACTGTTCTGGTCACAATTCCATGCTCCAGTGCGTCCGCTGCTGTTGAATGAGCGAATGGCCGAGTGGGCCGAGCTCCATAGGTTGTCCGGACTTGCCATGAGGTCTGTTGTGGATCATCTGTGGCCGGGAGGGCCAAGGCCGGATAGTTACTTTAGTTTAGTGCAACAATTCCTTGGTGCTGTGCCGCACATCGATGCTATGAAGAGGTCGGCGTGCATAGAGGGTGCGCGGATGGCCTTTGCCCGTGTCAAAACATACTGGGCAGAGATGGAGGCCACCACTATTGCAACACAGGGTTCGGCCGTGGGCCGAGTGGCTGCCGAGCACTACTTTGAAGAAGTCCTTGAAGGCGCTCGTTCGATAGAGGCTCAGTGCTCGAAGAATATTATGTTCTAGTGACATGTATTCCCATTGTAAAAACAATGTTTTATTGAGTTATAAAGGCTGTGTTTATACTTTTGCCTGAAAGTATTATGATGCCTCCTGTGCGGCCGTATATGTATATATGTATATAACCTGAAAGTTTGCAGTCGTCGGCTTCCGCCCCCACGCATATAATGCGGGGGTGTTCGCAAAAAACGCGTATTCACACTTGATCCAACGTCTTGGTCCATGAAGGAGGTGGTAGCGCAGCGAACGAGGCAATCGACTATATTGCTTTAACACTTTCACTTAGCCATAGGAGTTTGACGGTGGGGCTACTATATAGCCCCTGGTACTTCTGCGCTCGTCCGAATACGGGGCGCGTACGTACATGACCGGGAAACGGCCCTTCGTTAATGCGGAGGAATCCCGAAGATTCCGCTGAGTCATCGAGTGGTTCACTACTCTCGCGCTATATCATGACAGTCAGTTTTCGGCTTTCTCTACTGAGGTGCTCATCCGGATGAACCAGGGCACAATCGCAGTAGTTCTCCCAGTGCTACCTTAGCCGATATAGCGGAACGTAAGGTACCAAAACATGGGAGCCGGGCAAACCCAACATTTGACCAAAGACATGATTCGGAGCTGATGCATATAAGGCCAAACTCGCGACGCCGAACACTCCCTAAGGTATTCGGTCTTTATAACATATGCCGGGCTGAACAATGCCCTTAATAATAAACCCCGAGTGTCCAGGTACGTGCAATATCCTGACGTGGCCACATGCCAATAACGTCAGCATCCTTCTCGGTTGTATTGAGTATCCGGAGGATGTGAACAACAAGAGACAGTAAAAAAGGTTTACGCAGGGTCTTAATCTGAAAAGAAACCTTTGAGCGGGTCCCTGCTGCACGTCTGCGCCTGTGTCTCCGTTGTGCCGTGTCCTGGACGGGTGTAGCACAATTGTCATCTGTAAAAGAGAAGAACTTAGGTGAAAGTTGTCGTGCCAAAAAATTGGTTATTATCAATAAACCATTAAAATTCAAGATAAGTCAAGTTGTGCCGGGCTAGCCCTGATTACACGCGAGAAGCCCCTGGTACTGTCTAGGAGGTTTTGACCATCAGACCAATCTCATGTATATGTAATGGTGCACCGGACTCGTCTAACTGTGTCCGTGGTCTTGATGACCTGTCATTTTTTCTGGTTGGTGAGGCCGTCTAGTGCTTGGTTGTTAAAGCCGCCGCACATTCTTCCGCGCGTAGAGAACGCTCAGTATTTCTGCTAACTGTGATGGGGCCACGTGGACCGGGCATCTTAAGCTTGAGAGAAGCGTAATGTGGTATTGCATTAAAATGAGCGAAAGCCATTCTTCCGAGTAGTGCTTGATAGCCACTTCGGAATGGAGTGATGTAGAAAGTTAACCTTTCGCTTCGGAAGTTTTCGGGAGAACCGAATACAACCTCTAGTAATAGAGAGCCCGAACAGCGGGCCTCTAGGCCTGGTATTACTCCCTTGAAGGTAGTATTACTGTGGCTTATTTTTGTCGGGTCTATCCCCATTTTGCGGACTGTGTCCTGATATATCAGATTTAGACCACTGCCGCCGTCCATGAGGACTCGTGTGAGATGATATCCGTTATTATTGGGTCTAACACCAAGGCAGCCAATCCTTTGTGCCGGATGCTTGTTGCGTGATCCCCGCGATCAAAGTGATCGGGCAGGCCAACCAGGGGTTGAACCTAGGGGTGACGGTTCTATGGCACGTGTGTCTCGGAGTGCATGTTTGCTTCTCCTCTTCGTCACATGGATCATGTTTACTGTTTTAACCTCTGGTGGGAATTTTTTCTGTCCTCCAGTGCTTTGCTGGTGAGGTTCGTCCTCGTCTTCGCTTGGTGTCTCCCCCCTTGTGTTCGGCGTTTAGCTTACCGGCCTGCTTGAAGACCCATCATTCCCTGTGGGTGTGATTTGCAGGTTTATCGGGGGTGCCATGAATCTGACATAGTTTGTCAAGAATCATGTTTAGGCCAGACGGTCCATCTCTGCTGCCTTTGAAAGGCTTTTTCCGCTGACCTGGTCGAGAGCCCCTGAATCCGGCGTTTACCGCCGTATTATCTGGGCTATCTTCTTTATTTCGACGCTTGTTTTTATTGCGTCGTGGTTTTCCGTTGCCATCCCTGACTTCGGATGTGCTTGGGTCGCTGGTGCTCCTGCGGGCTAACCAGCTATCTTCGCCCGCGCAAAAGCGGGTCATGAGGCTTGTCAGGGCTGCCATCGTTCTCGGTTTTTCTTGGCCGAGGTGTCTGGCGAGCCATTCGTCTCGGACGCTGTGTTTGAAAGCTGCTAAGGCTTCGGCGTCCGGACAGTCGACGATTTGGTTCTTCTTAGTGAGAAACTTGTTCCAAAGCTTTCGGGCTAACTCTCCGGGCTGTTGAATTATATGACTTAAATCGTCTGCATCCGGAGGTCTGACATAGGTCCCTTGAAAATTAGCCCGAAAAGCGTCCTCGAGCTCCTCCCAACTTCCAATTGAGTTTTCGGGGAGGCTTTTCAGCCAGTGTCGAGCTGGTCCTTTAAGCTTGAGGGGCAAGTATTTAATGGCATGGAGATCGTCTCCACGAGCCATATGGATATGGAGGATAAAGTCCTCAATCCAGACCCCAGGGTCTGCGGTCCCGTCGTACGCCTCTATGTTCACTGGTTTGAATCCTTCTGGGAATTCATGGTCCAGCACCTCATCGGTGAAACATAGGGGGTGTGCGGCACCCCTGTATTTGGATGTACCATGGCGTTTGGACGGTTGTAGTATTCGGTTTTGATTTTGTGCCGGAGCGCGCTTCCTAGATCCATAGATGGATCTGGTTGTACCAGATTTTTGGTGCAAGTCCTCACGTAAGTCATGTGTTGACTTGTGTGCGACCTTGTTAGCCGCTCTATCGCGGTCACAAGGTTGTTGTTCCGGCCGGTTGGCCATTTCGTTTTTCGGCTGTGTGGGCTTTAAGGCCTCGTCATCGAATTCGGGTAATAGCTTGCGCTTTGGATAGCTCTTTGTGTGGTAGCTTCCACCATACTTTTCTTCGTTGTCGAGCACTTTGTTCCACCTGTTGTTGAGCGTATTTTGTGCGGCCTTAAGCCTTTGCTTCTGCTTCTTCAGACTCCTCGATGTGGCGATAAGCCTTCTGCGGAGGTTTTCTTGCTCCAAGTGCGTTTCCGGGATGATGTGTGCATCTTCGTCCGGACTGTTTTCCTCCCCGGAGGGGGTTTGATGAGGTTTATCCTCGGCGTCGCCGTGTTCGGACATCGGATCCGTACTATGTTCGCAATTTGCAGCTTCATCGTGCTCTGCTGCCGGGGTAATGTGGTCGTCGTTTCCTCTGAAGTCGACTGGAGTGTTATTTTCTCTTGCGCTGTTATCGTTGTTTTTGCTATGGCGGGACTTAGAGCGGCGCCGCTAACGTCGCCTCTTGGGTTGCTTCTTGGAGGGGCCATCCTCCGCTGTCTCTTCGCCATTGGATTCTTTAGTTGTATCCACCATGTATATGTCATGTGATGAAGTGGCTGTCCGGCGCCCTGTGGGCGCTAGTTCCTGTTCGTCTCCTGCATCTTCGTCCATGTCGTCGATGTCTTCGGAGTCGAAGTTGAGCATGTTGGTTAAGTCGTCGACAGTGGCTACTAAGTGGGTGGTGGGTGGGCAGCGAATTTCTTCGTCATCCTCATCCCAATCTAGCCGGACATAGTTTGGCCAAGGTTCTCCTGACAAGGAGAGAGACTTTCATGAGTTTAGCACATCGCCGAAAGGCGAGTGCTGAAGGATATCCGCGGAGGTGAACTCCATGATCGGCACCCATCGGATTTGATAGGCACGGATGCAGGCGGCTCGGAGTAAGTGGCCGGAGACGAATCCAGTGGTTCGGCGACACGGCTCTCGTAAGGGGTGAAGTCAGTATCCGGCTCCATCGCCACTGATAGTGCGGCCTCCATGGTGGGGTCTATCCCTCCGTCCTTGGATGGCGCTATTTTCTCCAGATTGAAGGCCGGGGTGATTGCAGATGCGATCTCCCGAACACTATCCGATGGCAGAGTTATGTCATGCTCGTCGTGATTGTGCGGCGCATCTGACATGGACTCGAATCCGTCGAAGATCAAGTCTCCGCGGATGTCGGCAGTGTAGTTTAGTTTCCGAACCTGACCTGATGGCCAGGGGCGTAGCTCTCGATCTGCTCCAGATGGCCAAGCGAATTGGCCCGCAGTGCGAAGCCGCCGAATACAAAGATCTGTCCGGAGAGGAAAACCTCACCCTGGACCGCATCGTTACTGATGATCGAAGGAGCCATCAAACCTTATGGTGACGGCATAGTGGAACTCTCAATGAGAGAACCAATGTCGGTGTCAAAACCGGCGGATCTCGGGTAGGGGTCCCGAACTGTGCGTCTAAGGCGGATGGTAACAGGAGGCAGGGGACACGATGTTTTACCTAGGTTCGGGCCCTCTTGATGGTGGTAATACCCTATGTCCTGCTTGATTGTTCTTGATGATATGAGTATTACAAGAGTTGATCTACCACGCGATCATAGAGGCTAAAACCCTAGAAGCTAGCCTATGGTATGATTGTATGTTGTCCTACGGACTAAACCCTTCGGTTTATATAGACACCGGAGGGGGCTAGGGTTACACAGAGTCAGTTACAAGGGAGGAGATCTACATATCCGTATTGCCTAGATTGCCTTCCACGCCAAAGAGAGTCCCATCCGGACACGGGACGAAGTCTTCAATCTTGTATCTTCATAGTCCAACAGTCCGGCCAAAGGATATAGTCCGGACTGTCCGGAGAACCCCTAATCCAGGACTCCCTCATCCGGCCAGTATTGCAGCACTGGAGAAAATTTTATAGTCCAATGCTCCTAAGTATCGTGTTGTTATGGACTCCTCAAATTTCATCGCATTCGGAGTCCGTTTGACGCCCCAACGGATAACTATAGCGGCATTATAGTCGGTCAAACGTCGGACGTTTTCGGTCTCCGGAAACAATTGCCGGGCTGCACTCTCTCTCTCTTCTCTCCTGTAAACCTCGGCCTTCTACACTGTCACAATCAGCCTACCTGCAGCCCACTAAATCCACCCTCCGACCGGAACCGTCGGATCGCGATCGGAGGCTCCGGAACGGCCCCAAACCACCCCTAGACCAAACCCTAGCCTCCCCGGCTATAAATAGAACCGCCTCCTCCCAAATCTGGACATTCCTTCCCTTCCTCCTCAATTTCCATGCCCCCCAATCATCACCCGCCGCCACCTCCCACCTTCTCCTCCATTTTCGCTCCCATCCACCTGTGTGCCGCCACTTGGCGCCGCCGCCGTCGCACCCCGGACCAACCGGTGCGCGCCACCTCACCCCTCCAGGCCACCCGCAGCCACTCATGTGAGGCCATGTCGCCCCTGGCCTCCTCCCACCTTCCCGCGGCCCTCCCGGCCTGCAGCAGGCCCGTCCCGGGCTAGATCTGAGCCCGGAGGGAGCCCGCGTTGCACCGCCGAAGCCCACTCCACTCCGTCGCCCGCGTGCTGCCCGCTCCTCGCTGGTGCTTCGTCGGAGTGCCGCCCGCGCTGCTCGTCTTACTGCTGCCAGCCACCAGAGGAGCCGACCCCGCTCGGATCCGCACTGACCTGCTCCCTCGTCCTCGCACGCGAGCCGCCTACCACCCACCTCGCCGGATCTCGCATCGCCCGCCAGCCGCGCTGATGTCTACTACACAACCTTCTTATTGTAGACGTTGTTGGGCCTCCAAGTGCAGAGGTTTGTAGGACAGTAGAAAATTTCCCTCAAGTGGATGACCTAATGTTTATCAATCCGTAGGAGGCGTAGGATGAAGATGGTCTCTCTCAAGCAACCCTGCAACCAAATAACAAAGAGTCTCTTGTGTCCCCAACACACCCAATACAATGGTAAATTGTATAGGTGCACTAGTTCGGCGAAGATATGGTGATACAAGTGCAATATGGATAGTAGATAATAGTATTTGTAATCTGAAATTATAAAAACAGCAAGGTAGAAAGTGATAAAAGTGAGCGTAAACGGTATTGCAATGATAGGAAATAGGGCCTAGGGTTCATACTTTCGCTAGTGTAAGTCCTCTCAACAATACTAGCACAATTGGATCACATAACTATCCCTCAACATGCAACAAAGAGTCACTCCAAAGTCACTAATAGCGGAGAACGAACGAAGAGATTATGGTAGGGTACGAAACCACCTCAAAGTTATTCTTTCCAATCAATCAGTTGGGCTATTCCTATAAGTGTCACAAACAGCCCTAGAGTTCGTACTAGAATAACACCTTAAGATACAAATCAACCAAAACCCTAATGTCACCTAGATACTCCAATGTCACCTCAAGTATCTGTGGGTATGATTATATGATATGCATCACACAATCTCAGATTCATCTATTCAACCGACAAAAAGGACCTCAAAGAGTGCCCCAAAGTTCCTACCGGAGAATCACGACGAAAACGTGTGCCAACCCCTATGCATAGGTTCATGGGCGGAACCCGCAAGTTGATCACCAAAACATACATCAAGTGAATCACGTGATATCCCATTGTCACCATAGATATCCACGGCAAGACATACATCAAGTGTTCTCAAATCTTTAAAGACTTAATCCGATAAGATTACTTCAAGGGGAAAACTCAATTCATTACAAGAGAGAAGAGGGGGAGGAGAAACATAAGATCCAACTATAATAGCAAAGCTCGCGATACATCAATATCGTGCCAAATCAAGAACACGAGAGAGAGAGAGAGAGAAATCAAACACATAGCTACTGGTACATACCCTCAGCCCCGAGGGAGAACTACTCCCTCCTCGTCATGGAGAGAACCGGGATGATGAAGATGGCCACCGGAGAGGGATTGCCCCCTCCGGCAGGGTGCCAGAACGGGTCTAGATTGGTTTTCGGTGGCTACGGAGGCTTCTGGCGGCGGAACTCCCGATCTATTGTGGAGTTATATAGGCAGAAGAAGCACGTCAGGGGAGCCACGAGGGCCCCACGAGGCAGGGGCGCGCCCCCTACCCTCGTGAGCTCCTCCTTCCTTCCTTGACGTGGGGTCCAAGTCCATCGGGTGGCTTTCGTTCCAAAAATAACTTCTCCAGTTGATTTCGTTCCATTTCGACTCCGTTTGATATTCCTTTTCTTCGAAACACTGAAATAGGCATAAAACAGCAAATCTGGGTTGGGCCTCCGGTTAATAGGTTAGTCCCAAAAATAATATAAAAGTGGAAAATAAAGCCCAATAATGCCCAAAACAGTAGACAATATAGCATGGAGCAATCAAAAATTATAGATACGTTAGAGACGTATCAAGCATCCCCAAGCTTAATTCCTGCTCGTCCTCGAGTAGGTAAATGATAAAAAGATAATTTTTGATGTGGAATGCTAGTTGGCATAATTTCAGTGTAATTCTTCTTACTTGTGATATGAATATTCAGATCCGAAAGATTCAAGACAAAAGTTTAATATTGACATAAAAATAATAATACTTCAAGCATACTAACTTAAGCAATCATGTCTTCTCAAAATAACATGGCTAAAGAAAGCTATCCCTACAAAATCATATAGTCTGGCTATGCTCCATTTTCACCACACAAAGTATTTAAATCATGCATAACCCCGATGACAAGCCAAGCAATTGTTTCACACTTTAGTAATCTCATACTCATAAACTTTCATGCAATACATGAGCGCGAGCCATGGATATAGCACTATGGGTGGAATAGAATAATGAGGGGGTTATGTGGAGAGGACAAAAAGGAGAAAGTCTCACATCAACGAGGCTAATCAATGGGCTATGGAGATGCCCACCAATTGATGTTAATGCAAGGAGTAGGGATTGCCATGCAACGGATGCACTAGAGCTATAAATGTATGAAAGCTCAACAGAAGAAACTAGTTGGTGTGCATCCAACTTGCTTGCTCACGAAGACCTAGGGCACTTGAGGAGGCCCATTGTTGGAATATACAAGCCAAGTTCTATAATGAAAATTCCCACTAGTATATGAAAGTGACAGAACAAGAGACTCTCTATCATAAAGATCATGGTGCTACTTTGAAGCACAAGTGTGGAAAAAGGATAGTAGCATTGTCCCCTTTTTTATTTGACCTTTCTTTTTTTGGCCTTTTTTGGGACAATGCTCTATTGAATGATGATCATCACACTTCTATTTATTTACAACTCAATGATACAACTCGATACTTAGAATAAGATATGACTCTATATGAATGCCTCCGACGGTGTACCGGGATGTGCAATGACTCATGAGTGACATGTATGAAAGAATTATCAATGGTGGCTTTGCCACAAATACGATGTCAACTACATGATCATGCTAGAAATATGACAATGATGAATGTGTCATGATGAACGGAATGATAGAAAGTTGCATGGCAATATATCTCAGAATGGCTATGGAAATGCCATAATAGGTAGGTATGGTGGCTGTTTTGAGGAAGATATAAGGAGGTTTATGTGTGACAGAGCGTATCATATCACGAGGTTTGGATGCACCGGCGAAGTTTGCACCAACTCTCAAGGTGAGAAAGGGCAATGCACGGTACCGAAGAGGCTAGCAAGGATGGAAGGGTGAGAGTGCGTATAATCCATGGACTCAACATTAGTCATAAAGAACTCACATACTTATTGCAAAAATCTACAAGTCATCAAAAACCTCGGTACTACGCGCATGCTCCTAGGGGGATAGATTGGTAGGAAAAGACCATCGCTCGTCCCCGACCGCCACTCATAAGGAGGACAATCAATAAATAAATCATGCTCCGACTTCATCACATAATGGTTCACCATACGTGCATGCTACGGGAATCATAAACTTCAACACAAGTATTTCTCAAATTCATAACCACTCAACTAGCATGACTCTAATATCACCATCTCCATATCTCAAAACAATTATCAAGTATCAAACTTCTCGTAGTATTCAACACACTCATAAGAGAATTTTATTATTCTTGAATACCTAGCATATTAGGATTTTAAGAAAATTACCATGCTATTTAAGACTCTCAAAATAATATAAGTGAAGCATGAGAGTTCATCTATTTCTTCAAACTAAAACTACCACCATGCTCTAAAAGATATAAGTGGAGCACTAGAGCAAATGACAAACTACTCCGAAAGATATAAGTGAAGATCAATGAGTAGTCGAATAATTATGCAACTATGTGAAGACTCTCTAACATTTAATAATTTCATATCTTGGTATTTTATTCAAACAGAAAGCAAAACTAAATAAAATAAAATGACGCTCCAAGCAGAACACATATCATGTGGCGAATAAAAATATAGCTCCAAGTAAAGTTACCATGAACGAAGACGAAAGAGGGGATGCCTTCCGGGGCATCCCCAAGCTTATGATCTTGTCTATCCTTGAATATTACCTTGGGGTGCCTTGGGCATCCCCAAGCTTAGGCTCTTGCCACTCCTTATTCCATAGTCCATCGAATCCTTACCCAAAACTTGAAAACTTCACAACACAAAACTTAACAGAAAACTCGTAAGCTCCGTTAGTATAAGAAAATAAATCACCACTTCAAGATACTGTAATGAAGTCATTCTTTATTTATATTTGTTTTAAACTTACTGTATTCCAACTTCTCTATGGTTTATAAACTATTTTACTAGCAATAGATTCATCAAAATAAGCAAACAACACATGAAAAATAGAATCTGTCAAAAACAGAACAGTCTGTAGTAATCTGGATCAAACGTAGACTTATGGAACTCATAAAATTCTCAAATAAATTTCTGGACCTGAGTAATTTATCTATTAATAATCTTCAAAAAGAATTAACTAAATATTACTCTGCAAATAAAAATGGCAGCAATTCTTGTGAGCGCTAAAGTTTCTGTTTTTTACAGCATGATCAACAAGACTTTCCCAAAGTCTTCCCAAAGGTTCTACTTGGCACAAACACTAATTAAACACATAAAACCACATCTAAACAGAGGCTAGATGAATTATTTATTACTAAACATGAACAAAAATCAAGGAACAAAAATAAAGTTGGGTTGCCTCCCAACAAGCGCTATTGTTTAACGCCCCTAGCTAGGCATGATGATTTCAATGATGCTCACATAAAAGATAAGAATTGTAACATAAAAAAAGCATCATGAAGAATATGACTAGAACATTTTAAGTCTAACCCACTTCCTATGCATAGGGATTTTTTGAGCAAACAACTTGTGGGAACAATAATCAACTAGCGTAGGAGGGTAAAACAAGCATAACTTCAAAGCTTTAAGCACATAGAGAGGAAACTTGATATTATTGCAATTCCTACAAGCATATATTCCTCCCTTATAATAATATTCAGTAGCATCATGAATGAATTCAACAATATAACCAGCATCTAAAGCATTCTTTTCATGATCTACAAGCATAGAAATTTTATTACTCTCCACATAAGCAAAATTCTTCTTAATCGAAATAGTGGGAGTATCATAAGAGAGTTGAATACTATGAATTGTTTCCACATTAAAAGAGTAATGTTTAGAAAAATGGTAATCATAATCATGACAAGTTTTATAAATATAATCACTACTTTTTATAACATAAGTATCATCACGATAATCATCATAAGTAGGAGGCATGCTACCATCATTATAAACTTGCATATCAAAACTTGGGGGACTAAAAATATCATCTTCATTAACCATAGATTCCCCAAGCTTGGGACAAACATTAATTGCAGCAAATATATTCTCAAATATGTCATCCTCATAAAACATAGCTTCCCCAAGCTTGGGCCTTTTCATATCATAAGCATAATCACTCTCATCATTAATAGTATAGATAGCACCGATAGTATAGCAATTATTATATCCTTCCAAGCAAGTGCCAAAAAGATTTTCAAGATCATAAGAAGTATCATTATCTTCCTTAATTATATTTTCATGAGGAACAATAGTAATAGGAGCAGCATTATTTGGGAGAGATATCTTTTTACCTCTCTTCCTTTTTCTTTTCTTCTTCTTCACCACATCATGTGTGGGTTCAATCCTCTTTTTGGAGCTCCTTATTAATGAGATTGGTTGAATAGGAGGCTCCTCCTCGTTACCTGATTCATCATAAGAAATAATAGGAGGATATTGGGAAGTCTCTTCCCTTTCATTAGTATTCTCTCCATCTTCTATTTGTTTTCTTTTCTTTATGTAATTGGCAATATAAGGATTGTCAATGAAATTCACCGCACAATACATATAAATCTTCTCTAGATCAAAACCAAGGAGTTTATCGAGATTAAATTTTGGAATACCCTCAGTTATACATTTCATTTCTTCATAACCCAAGAGCAAACTAAGTTCATTATGATGTGCAAGGGAAATCAAGTCATCACAGTTTTTGGACACGATACGGTCATGAAACGATTTGCATTTGATATTTAAATGACCATGTTCATTGCAAACTTTGCAAGTATGGGTAAGATATCTTAAATTTTCAGCACATTCATCTAGCTCTTCTTGCAACAATTTAGTTTCTAAGTACTTATGCCTCTTGCAATATCTATCTTCCCTATTTGGTGTGTACTTGCAAACCCAATGCACTCCACAAAAATTGACATGTTTATAGGAGACATTTTCATCATAACTAGTGCAATCATCATTAGCATCATGGATATTCAAAGAATTCGTACTAACAACATTGCAATCATGCTCATCATTCAAAGATTTAGTGCCAAACATTTTATAGATTTCTTCTTCTAGCACTTGAGCACAATAATCCTTTCCATCATACTCACGAAAGATATTAAAAAGGTGAAGCGTATGAGACAAACTCAATTCCATTTTTTTATAGTTTTGTTTTATAAAGTAAACTAGTGATAAAACAAGAAACTAAAAGACTCGATTGCAAGATCTAAAGATATACCTTCAAGCGCTAACCTCCCCAGCAACGGCGCCAGAAAAGAGCTTGATGTCTACTACACAACCTTCTTCTTGTAGACGTTGTTGGGCCTCCAAGTGCAGAGGTTTGTAGGACAGTAGAAAATTTCCCTCAAGTGGATGACCTAAGGTTTATCAATCCGTAGGAGGTGTAGGATGAAGATGGTCTCTCTCAAGCAACCCTGCAACCAAATAACAAAGAGTCTCTTGTGTCCCCAACATGCCCAATACAATAGTAAATTGTATAGGTGCACTAGTTCGGCGAAGAGATGGTGATACAAGTGCAATATGGATAGTAGATAATAGTACTTGTAATCTGAAATTATAAAAACAGCAAGGTAGAAAGTGATAAAAGTGAGTGTAAACGGTATTGCAATGATAGGAAATAGGGCCTAGGGTTTATACTTTCGCTAGTGTAAGTCCTCTCAACAATACTAGCATAATTGGATCACATAACTATCCCTCAACATGCAACAAAGAGTCACTCCAAAGTCACTAATAGCGGAGAATGAACGAAGAGATTATGGTAGGGTACGAAACCACCTCAAAGTTATTCTTTCCAATCAATCCGTTGGGCTATTCCTATAAGTGTCACAAACAGCCCTAGAGTTCGTACTAGAATAACACCTTAAGATACAAATCAACCAAAACCCTAATGTCACCTAGATACTCCAATGTCACCTCAAGTATCCGTGGGTATGATTACACGATATGCATCATACAATCTCAGATTCATCTATTCAACCGACAAAAAGGACCTCAAAGAGTGCCCCAAAGTTCCTACCGGAGAATCACGACGAAAACGTGTGCCAACCCCTATGCATAGGTTCATGGGCGGAACCCGCAAGTTGATCACCAAAACATACATCAAGTGAATCACGTGATATCCCATTGTCACCACAGATATCCACGGCAAGACACAAATCAAGTGTTCTCAAATCTTTAAAGACTCAATCCGATAAGATTACTTCAAGGGGAAAACTCAATTCATTACAAGAGAGAAGAGGGGGAGGAGAAACATAAGATCCAACTATAATAGCAAAGCTCGTGATACATCAAGATTGTGCCAAATCAAGAACACGAGAGAGAGAGAGAGAGAAATCAAACACATAGCTACTGGTACATACCCTCAGCCCCGAGGGAGAACTACTCCCTCCTCGTCATGGAGAGCACCGGGATGATGAAGATGGCCATCGGAGAGGGATTGCCCCCTCCGGAAGGGTGCCGGAACAGGTCTAGATTGGTTTTCGGTGGCTACGGAGGCTTCTGGCGGCGGAACTCCCGATCTATTGTGCGTTCTGGAAGTTTTAGGGTATATGGAGTTATATAGGCAGAAGAAGCACGTCAGGGGAGCCACGAGGGCCCCACGAGGCAGGGGGGCGCGCCCCCTACCCTCGTGAGCTCCTCCTTCCTTCCTTGACGTGGGGTCCAAGTCCATCGGGTGGCTTTCGTTCCAAAAATAACTTCTCCAGTTGATTTCGTTCCATTTCGACTCCGTTTGATATTCCTTTTCTTCGAAACGCTGAAATAGGCATAAAACAACAAATCTGGGCTGGGCCTCCAGTTAATAGGTTAGTCCCAAAAATAATATAAAAGTGGAAAATAAAGCCCAATAATGCCCAAAACAGTAGATAATATAGCATGGACCAATCGAAAATTATAGATACGTTGGAGACGTATCACGCGCCTCCGTCGGAGTTCCGCCGAAGTCAACCTTCGCCCGCGCCGCGTCCAAACTCCGTGCTGGCGTCGTCAAGCACTCCTCCGCCGGATCCAGGGCCCTACGACGCGATCCCGACCTCGCCGGACGCGCCCGTCGCCGTTTCCGCATACGCCGCCCTTGCCGGAGTTCGGCCGCTGCCGCCGCACGCTGGCGTTGACCCCTGCCCTGCGCGTGGCCCAGATCCAGCAAGGCCCGGCGCGCCCGGCCAGCCCCGTCGGCCTCTCTTCCACCGAGCGGGCCAGATCTTGGCCGAGGGTGAGAACCCTCACCCCAGCGCCCCTCTGTTTTTCCCTCTTGATGGGCCAGCCCTCCAGTTTCGGCCCGTATCATTTTCCCAGATCTGCGAATTTAGCATTTTTCCAGAGACTGTAGTTTTTACAGAAAAGTCCCTAGTCTTCATGCATTTAATAACTTCACAACCGTGCATCTTATGCAAAAACTTTATATATGAAAAATGCTTAGATTTTCATCTAGATTCATAATATACAACTTTCATGCATGTTTGAATTGTTTAAACTTGCTGTTTGTTTTAATTTGCGTAAATGCCATGTTAAAAATGATTTATTTCATAACTAATTAACCGTAGCTCGATTTGTAATAAATTTTATATGTAAATGGGGTAGAAAAATGCATAGATTAACTTGGTGGCAGTACTTTGCATGTTTAACAACTCTAAAATTATGTTTAGGGAAGAACAGTACAAATTCCATAAATTGCATATGAGGATTTTCCGAAATTGTTGTTTGTTATTTCCGGCCTCATTTAAATTTGCCTAGTTAGGTAGTTTTATTATGCTTCACCCTCTTGCCATGTTTAACAACATTGAATTTTGTTGAGTACATAAACAGGAGAGAACTAAATAATTCAAATGTGGTGTTTTGTCAATATGCAACTCGTTGCATATTGAGTTCCACTTAACTTGTAGTTTTGCTTGTGCACTTTGCCATGACATGCCTTTTTAAACCGGACATGAATCATACTTGATTGTGCATCATGCCATGTTTATGTGATGGTTGTTTACTATGTTGCTTGCTTCTTTCCGGGTTACTTCTTTCGTTAGCTTCGGTTTCGTTCCGGAGTTGTGAGGATTCGTTCAACTACGTTGGGTCGTCTACTTCTTGGACTCATTCTTCTTCCTTGCAGGATCTCAGGCAAGATGACCATACCCTCGAAATCACTTCTATATTTGCTTGCTAGTTGTTCGCTCTATCGCTATGTCGCACTACCTACCACTTGTTTTATCATGCCTCCCATATTGCCATGTCAAGCCTTTAACCCACCTTCCTAGCAAACCGTTGTTTGGCTATGTTACCGCTTTTGCTCAGCCCATCTTATAGCGTTGCTAGTTGCAGGTGAAGTTGAAGTTTGTTCCATGTTGGAACATGGATATGTTGGGATATCACAATATCTCTTATTTAATTAATGCATCTATATACTTGGTAAAGGGTGGAAGGCTCGGCCTTATGCCTGGTGTTTTGTTCCACTCTTGCCGCCTTAGTTTCCGTCATACCGGTGTTATGTTCCTTGATTTTGTGTTCCTTACGTGGTTGGGTGTTATGGGAACCCCTTGACAGTTCGCTTTGAATAAAACTCCTCCAGCAAGGCCCAACCTTGGTTTTACATTTGCCTAACAACCTATATCTTTCCCTTGGGAGTAATTAACCTGAGGGTCATCTTTATTTTAAACCCCCGGGCCAGTGCTTCTCTAAGTGTTGGTCCAAACCGGGCAACCTGCGGGGCCACCTCAGGGCAACTTGAAGGCTGGTTTTACTCGTAGCTTGACCTATCTGGTGTGTCCTGAGAACGAGATACGTGCGACTCCTATCAGGATTGTCGACACATCGGGCGTCTTTGCTGGTCTTATTTTACCATTGTCGAAATGTCTTGTAACCGGGATTTTGAGACTGATCGGGTCTTCTCGGGAGAAGGAACATCCTTCGTTGACCATGAGAGCTTGTGATGGGCTAAGTTGGGACACCCCTGCAGGGTTTGAACTTTCGAAAGCCGTGCATGAGGTTATGTGGCAGATGGGAAATTGTTAATATCCAGTTGTAGAGAACTTGACACTTAACTTAATTAAAATGAATCAAACGTGTGTAGCCGTGATGGTCTCTTTTCGGCGGAGTCCGGGAAAAGAACACGGTCTTGTGTTATGCTTGAACGTAAGTAGTTTTCAGGATCACTTCTTGATCACTTCTAGTTTCTCGACCGGGCGTTGCTTCTCTTCTCGCTCTATTTGCGTATGTTAGCCACCATATATGCTTAGTGCTTGCTGCAACTCCAACTCACTACCCTTTCCTACCCATAAGCTTAAATAGTCTTGATCTCGCAGGTGTGAGATTGCTGAGTCCTCGTGACTCACGGATATTTCCAAACAGGTGCAGGTGCCGAGGATACCAGTGCAGGTGATGCTACCAAACTCAAGTGGGAGTTCGACGAGGATTCGGGCCGTTACTGTTGGAAATATGCCCTAGAAGCAATAATAAATTGATTATTATTATATTTCCTTGTTCATGATAATCGTTTATTATCCATGCTAGAATTGTATTGATAGGAAACTCAGATACATGTGTGGATACATAGACAACACCATGTCCCTAGTAAGCCTCTAGTTGACTAGCTCGTTAATCAATAGATGGTTACGGTTTCCTGACCATGGACATTGGATGTCGTTGATAACGGGATCACATCATTAGGAGAATGATGTGATGGACAAGACCCAATCCTAAGCCTAGCACAAGATCATGTAGTTCGTATGCTAAAGCTTTTCTAATGTCAAGTATCATTTCCTTAGACCATGAGATTGTGCAACTCCCGGATACCGTAGGAGTGCTTTGGGTGTGCCAAACGTCACAACGTAACTGGGTGGCTATAAAGGTACACTACGGGTATCTCTGAAAGTGTCTGTTGGGTTGGCACGAATCGAGATTGGGATTTTGTCACTCCGTGTAAACGGAGAGGTATCTCTGGGCCCACTCGGTAGGACATCATCATAATGTGCACAATGTGACCAAGGGGTTGATCACGGGATGATGTGTTACGGAACGAGTAAAGAGACTTGCCGGTAACGAGATTGAACAAGGTATCGGTATACCGACGATCGAATCTCGGGCAAGTACCATACCGCTAGACAAAGGGAATTGTATACGGGATTGATTGAGTCCTTGACATCGTGGTTCATCCGATGAGATCATCGTGGAACATGTGGGAGCCAACATGGGTATCCAGATCCCGCTGTTGGTTATTGACCGGAGAACATCTCGGTCATGACTACATGTCTCCCGAACCCGTAGGGTCTACACACTTAAGGTTCGATGACGCTAGGGTTATAAAGGAAGCTTGTATGTGGTTACCGAATGTTGTTCGGAGTCCCGGATGAGATCCCGGACGTCACGAGGAGTTCCGGAATGGTCCGGAGGTAAAGATTTATATATAGGAAGTCCTGTTTCGGCCATCGGGACAAGTTTCGGGGTCATCGGTATTGTACCGGGACCACCGGAAGGGTCCCGGGGGCCCACCGGGTGGGGCCACCTGCCCCGGGGGGCCACATGGGCTGTAGGGGGTGCGCCTTGGCCTACATGGGCCAAGGGCACCAGCCCCTAGAGGCCCATGCGCCAAGATATAGGAAAAAGGGGAGAGTCCTAAAGGGGGAAGGCACCTCCGAGGTGCCTTGGGGAGGATGGACTCCTCCCCCCTCTTAGCCGCACCCCTTCCTTGGAGGAGGGGGCAAGGCTGCGCCTCCCCCCTCTCCCCTGCCCCTATATATAGTGGAGGGGAGGGAGGGCATCCATACCTGAGCCCTTGGCGCCTCCCTCCCTCCCGTGACACCTCCTCCTCTCCCGTAGGTGCTTGGCGAAGCCCTGCAGGATTGCCACGCTCCTCCATCACCACCACGCCGTTGTGCTGCTGCTGGATGGAGTCTTCCTCAACCTCTCCCTCTCTCCTTGCTGGATCAAGGCGTGGGAGACATCGTCGAGCTGTACGTGTGTTGAACGCGGAGGTGCCGTCCGTTCGGCACTAGGATCATCGGTGATCTGAATCACGACGAGTACGACTCCATCAACCCCGTTCACTTGAACGCTTCCGCTTAGCGATCTACAAGGGTATGTAGATGCACTCTCCTTTCTACTCGTTGCTGGTCTCTCCATAGATAGATCTTGGTGATACGTAGGAAAATTTTTGAATTTCTGCTACGTTCCCCAACAGTGGCATCATGAGCTAGGTCTATTGCGTAGATTCTTTGCACGAGTAGAACACAAAGTAGTTGTGGGCGTCGATATTGTTCAATATGCTTGCCGTTACTAGTCTTATCTTGATTCGGCGGCATCGTGGGATGAAGCGGCCCGGACCAACCTTACACGTACGCTTACGTGAGACCGGTTCCACCGACAAACATGCACTAGTTGCATAAGGTGGCTGGCGGGTGTCTGTCTCTCCCACTTTAGTCGGATCGGATTCGATGAAAAGGGTCCTTATGAAGGGTAAATAGCAATTGGCATATCACGTTGTGGTTCATGCGTAGGTAAGAAACGTTCTTGCTAGAAACCCATAGCAGCCACGTAAAACATGCAAACAACAATTAGAGGACGTCTAACTTGTTTTTGCAGGGTATGCTATGTGATGTGATATGGCCAAAAAGGATGTGATGAATGATATATGTGATGTATGAGATTGATCATGTTCTTGTAATAGGAATCACGACTTGCATGTCGATGAGTATGACAACCGGCAGGAGCCATAGGAGTTGTCTTTATTTATTTGTGACCTGCGTGTCAACTTAAACGTCATGTAATTACTTTACTTTATTGCTAACCGTTAGCCATAGTAGTAGAAGTAATAGTTGGCGAGGCAACTTCATGAAGACACGATGATGGAGATCATGATGATGGAGATCATGGTGTCATGCCGGTGACGATGATGATCATGGAGCCCCGAAGATGGAGATCAAAAGGAGCAAAGTGATGATGGCCATATCATGTCACTATTTGATTGCATGTGATGTTTATCATGTTTATACATCTTATTTGCTTAGAACGACGGTAGTAAATAAGATGATCCCTTACAACAATTTCAAGAAGTGTTCTCCCCTAACTGTGCACCGTTGCGACAGTTCGCTGTTTCAAAACATCACGTGATGATCGGGTGTTTTATTCAGACGTTCAAATACAACGGGTGTTGACGAGCCTAGCATGTACAGACATGGCCTCGGAACACACGCGAAACACTTAGGGTTAACTTGACGAGCCTAGCATGTACAGACATGGCCTCGGAACACGGAGACCGAAAGGTCGAACATGAGTCGTATAGAAGATACGATCAACATGAAGATGTTCACCGATGATGACTAGTCCGTCTCACGTGATGATCGGACACGGCCTAGTTTGACTCGGATCATGTAATCACTTAGATGACTAGAGGGATGTCTATCTGAGTGGGAGTTCATAAGATGAACTTAATTATCCTGAACATAGTCAAAAGGTTTTTGCAAATTATGTCGTAGCTCACGCTATAGTTCTACTGTTTAGATATGTTCCTAGAGAAAATATAGTTGAAAGTTGATAGTAGCGATTATGCGGACAGTAGAAAGCTTATGTCCTTAATGCACCGCTCAGTGTGCTGAACCCCAAACGTCGTCTGTGGATGTTGCGAACATCGACATACACGTTTTGATAACTACGTGATAGTTCAGTTAAACGGTTTAGAGTTGAGGCACCAAAGACGTTTTTGAAACGTCGCGAAACATATGAGATGTTTTGAGGGCTGAAATTGGGATTTCAGGCTCGTGCCCATGTCAAGAGGTATAAGACCTCCGATGACTTTCTTAACCTGCAAACTAAGGAGAAAAGCTCAATTGTTGAGCTTGTGCTCAGATTGTCTGAGTACAACAATCATTTGAATCGAGTGGGAGTTGATCTTCCAGATAAGACAGTGATGGTTCTCCAAAGTCATTGCCACCAAGCTGTTAGAGCTTCGTGATGAACTATAACATATCAGGGATAGATATGATGATCCTTGAGGTATTCGCGATGTTTGACACCGCGAAAGTAGAAATCAAGAAGGAGCATCAATTGTTGATGGTTGGTGAAACCACTAGTTTCAAGAAGGGCAAGGGCAAGAAGGGATACTTCATGAAACGGCAAATCAGCTGCTGCTCTAGTGAAGAAACCCAAGGTAAAACCCAAACCCGAGACTAAGTGCTTCTGTAATAAGGGGAACAACCACTAGAGCAGAATTACCCTAGATACTTGGTAGATAAGAAGGCTGGCAAGGTCGATAGAAGTATATTGGATATACATTGTGTTAATGTGTACTTTGCTAGTACTCCTAGTAGCACCAGGGTATTAGATACCGGTTCGGTTGCTAAGTGTTAGTAACTCGAAACAAAAGGCTACGGAATAAACGGAGACTAGCTAAAGGTGAGCTGACGATATGTGTTGGAAGTTTTTCCAAGCTTGATATGATCAAGCATCGCACGCTCCCTCTACCAAAGAGATTGGTGTTAAACCTAAATAATTGTTATTTGGTGTTTGCGTTGAGCATAGACATGATTGGATTACGTCTATCGCAATACGGTTATTCATTTAAGGAGAATAATGGTTACTCTGTTTATTTGAATAATACCTTCAATGGTCTTACACCTAAAATGAATGGTTTATTAAATCTCGATCGTAGTGATACACATGTTCATGCCAAAAGATAGTAATGATAGTACCACCTACTTGTGGCACTGCCACGTAAGTCATATCGGTATAAAACGCATGAAGAAGCTCCATATTGATGGATCTTTGGGCTCACTCGTTTTTGAAAAGTTTGAGACATGCGAACCATGTCTATTGGTGTATATGCATGAAGAAACTCCATGCAAATGGACCGTTTTGACTCACTTGATTTTGAATCACTTGGGACATGCAAATCATACCACATGGGCAAGATGACTGAAAAGCCTCGTTTTCAGTAAGATGGAACAAGATAGCAACTTGTTGGAAGTAACACATTTTGATGTGTGCAGTCCAATGAGTGCTGAGGCATGCAGTGAATATCGTTATGTTCTTACTTCACAGATGATTCGAGTAGATGTTGAGTATATTTACTTGATGAATCACGAGTCTGAATTATTGAAAGGTTCAAGTAATTTCAGTGTGAAGTTGAAAGATCGTCGTGACAAGAGGATAAAAGATCTATGATATGATCATAGAGATGAATATCTGAATCACGAGTTTGGCACAGAATTAAGACATTGTGGAAATTGTTTCACAACTGATACAGCCTGGAACACCATAGTGTGATGGTGTGTCCAAACGTCATAGTTGCACCCTATTGGATATGGTGCATACCATGATGTCTCTTATCGAATTACCACTATCGTTCATGGGTTAGGCATTAGAGACAACCACATTCACTTTAAATAGGGCACCACGTAATTCCGTTGAGATGACACCGTATGAATTATGGTTTAGAGAAACCTAAGTTGTCGTTTCTTAAAGTTTGGGGCTGCGACGCTTATGTGAAAAGGTTTCAGGCTGATAAGCTCGAACCCAAAGCGGATAAATGCATCTTCATAGGACACCCAAAACAGTTGGGTATACCTCCTAATTCAGATCCGAAAGCAATAGGGATTGTTTCTTGAATCGGGTCCTTTCTCGAGGAAAGTTTCTCTCGAAAGAATTGAGTGGGAGGATGGTGGAGACTTGATGAGGTTATTGAACCGTCACTTCAACAAGTGTGTAGCAGGGCACAGGAAGTTGTTCCTGTGGCACCTACACCAATTGAAGTGGAAGCTTATGATAGTGATCATGAAGTTTCGGATCAAGTCACTACCGAACCTCGTAGGGTGACAAGGATACGTACTACTTCAGAGTGGTACAGTAATCCTGTCTTGGAAGTCATGTTGCTAGACAACAATGAACCTACGAGCTATGGAGAAGCGATGGTGGGCCCGGATTCCGATAAATGGCTCAAGGCCATAAAACCCGAGAGAGGATCCATGTATGAAAACAAAGTGTAGACTTTGGAAGAACTACTTGATGGTCGTAAGGCTGTTAGGTACATATGGATTTTGAAAGGAAGACAGACAATGATGGTAAGTGTCACCATTGAGAAAGCTCGACTTGTCGTTAAGATGTTTTTCGACAAGTTCAAGGAGTTGACTACGATGAGACTTTCTCACTCGTAGCGATGCTAAGAGTCTGTTGGAATTATATTAGCAATTACTGCATTATTTATGAAATCTTGCAGATAGGATGTCAAAACATTGTTTCCTCGACGATTCTTGAGGAAAGGTTGTATGTGATACAACCGGAAGGTTTTGTCTATCCTGAAATATGCTAATAAGTATGCAAAGCTCCAGCAATCCTTCTGAGGACTGGAGTGAGCATCTCGGAGTTGGAATGTATGCTTTGATGATGATCAAAGATTTTGGGTGTATACAAAGTTTATGAGAAACTTGTATTTCCAAAGAAGTGAGTGGGAGCACTATAGAATTTCTGATGAGTATATGTTGTTGACATATTAATGATCAGAAATGACGTAGAATTTCTGGAAAGCATATAGGGTTATTTGGAAAGTGTTTTCAATGGAAAACCTGGATTAAGCTACTTGAACATTGAGCATCAAGATCTATAAGGATAGATCAAAACGCTTAATAGTACTTTCAAATGAGCACATGCCTTGACGTGATCTTGAAGGTGTTCAAGATGGATCAGTCAAAGAAGGAGTTCTTGCCTGAGTTGTAAGGTATGAAGTTAAGACTTAAAGCTCGACCATGGCAGAATAGAGAGAAAGGAACGAAGGTCGTCCCCTATGCTTAAGACATAGGCTCTACAGTATGCTATGCTGTGTACCGCACCTGAAGTGTGCTTTACCATGAGTCAGTCAAGGGGTACAAGAGTGATCCAAGAATGGATCACAGGACAGCGGTCAAAGTTATCCTTAGTAACTAGTGGACTAAGGAATTTTCTCAATTATGGAGGTGGTAAAAGAGTTCGTCGTAAAGGGTTACGTCGATGCAAGCTTAACACCTATCCGGATAGCTCTGAGTAGAGATACCGGATACGTATAATGGAGCAACAATTTAGAATAGCTCCAAGTAGAACAGTTATTTGGAATAGCTCCAAATAGAACGTGGTAGCTGCATCTAGGAGATGACATAGAGATTTGTAAAGCACACACGGATCTGAAAGGTTCAGACCCGTTGACTATAACCTCTCTCACAAGCATAACATGATCAAACCCAGAACTCATCGAGTGTTAATCACATGGTAAATGTGAACTAGATTATTGACTCTAGTAAACTCTTTGGGTGTTAGTCACATGGGGATGTGACCTTGAGTGTTAATCACATATCGATGTGAACTAGATTATTGACTCTAGTGCAAGTGGGAGACTGTTGGAAATATGCCCTAGAGGCAATAATAAATTGATTATTATTATATTTCCTTGTTCATGATAATCGTTTATTATCCATGCTAGAATTGTATTGATAGGAAACTCAGATACATGTGTGGATACATAGACAACACCATGTCCCTAGTAAGCCTCTAGTTGACTAGCTCGTTAATCAATAGATGGTTACGGTTTCCTGACCATGGACATTGGATGTCGTTGATAACGGGATCACATCATTAGGAGAATGATGTGATGGACAAGACCCAATCCTAAGCCTAGCACAAGATCATGTAGTTCGTATGCTAAAGCTTTTCTAATGTCAAGTATCATTTCCTTAGACCATGAGATTGTGCAACTCCCGGATACCGTAGGAGTGCTTTGGGTGTGCCAAACGTCACAACGTAACTGGGTGGCTATAAAGGTACACTACGGGTATCTCTGAAAGTGTCTGTTGGGTTGGCACGAATCGAGATTGGGATTTTGTCACTCCGTGTAAACGGAGAGGTATCTCTGGGCCCACTCGGTAGGACATCATCATAATGTGCACAATGTGACCAAGGGGTTGATCACGGGATGATGTGTTACGGAACGAGTAAAGAGACTTGCCGGTAACGAGATTGAACAAGGTATCGGTATACCGACGATCGAATCTCGGGCAAGTACCATACCGCTAGACAAAGGGAATTGTATACGGGATTGATTGAGTCCTTGACATCGTGGTTCATCCGATGAGATCATCGTGGAACATGTGGGAGCCAACATGGGTATCCAGATCCCGCTGTTGGTTATTGACCGGAGAACATCTCGGTCATGACTACATGTCTCCCGAACCCGTAGGGTCTACACACTTAAGGTTCGATGACGCTAGGGTTATAAAGGAAGCTTGTATGTGGTTACCGAATGTTGTTCGGAGTCCCGGATGAGATCCCGGACGTCACGAGGAGTTCCGGAATGGTCCGGAGGTAAAGATTTATATATAGGAAGTCCTGTTTCGGCCATCGGGACAAGTTTCGGGGTCATCGGTATTGTACCGGGACCACCGGAAGGGTCCCGGGGGCCCACCGGGTGGGGCCACCTGCCCCGGGGGGCCACATGGGCTGTAGGGGGTGCGCCTTGGCCTACATGGGCCAAGGGCACCAGCCCCTAGAGGCCCATGCGCCAAGATATAGGAAAAAGGGGAGAGTCCTAAAGGGGGAAGGCACCTCCGAGGTGCCTTGGGGAGGATGGACTCCTCCCCCCCTCTTAGCCGCACCCCTTCCTTGGAGGAGGGGGCAAGGCTGCGCCTCCCCCCTCTCCCCTGCCCCTATATATAGTGGAGGGGAGGGAGGGCATCCATACCTGAGCCCTTGGCGCCTCCCTCCCTCCCGTGACACCTCCTCCTCTCCCGTAGGTGCTTGGCGAAGCCCTGCAGGATTGCCACGCTCCTCCATCATCACCACGCCGTTGTGCTGCTGCTGGATGGAGTCTTCCTCAACCTCTCCCTCTCTCCTTGCTGGATCAAGGCGTGGGAGACATCGTCGAGCTGTACGTGTGTTGAACGCGGAGGTGCCGTCCGTTCGGCACTAGGATCATCGGTGATCTGAATCACGACGAGTACGACTCCATCAACCCCGTTCACTTGAACGCTTCCGCTTAGCGATCTACAAGGGTATGTAGATGCACTCTCCTTTCTACTCGTTGCTGGTCTCTCCATAGATAGATCTTGGTGACACGTAGGAAAATTTTGAATTTCTGCTACGTTCCCCAACAGTTACTACGTTTCTTTTCCGGATGAGCAGTAGAGGAGCCCAGTTGGGACGATCGAGGATCTAGCATTTGGGGTTATCTTCTTTTATTCTGGTTCCGTAGTCAGACCTTGATTGTACTCTAGATGATGTATGTTTAATCTATTATTTGTGTGAAGTGCCGATTGTAAGCCAACTCTTTACAAAAAGTCACTTTGGAACCCAGGTGCATTGGAGCCCTATTTTTTGAACTGTGCCAAAATGCTTTTTTGAAGTTTTAGAAAATTCTGAAAACAAATCAACATGTTTATATGAATGTATATTACACATGTGCAAATTTTGATGCTGAAATAAGTAACCATGTGAGTTACACAAAAATGACAAAATCATGGTTTTGGAAAGATGAACAGTGCATGCATTATTCACTATTTGGAAATCACCATTTTGTCATTTTTATATAGGTCGCCTATTTACTTATTTCATCACCAAACTTTACACATGTGTAATATACATCCATATGATCAACGTAGAATTTTTTTCAGAATTTTTTGAAACATTAAATGTGATTTTCAAAGTATTTAAAATAAGGTCCTCCAATACACCCGGGTTCCAAAAATCCACTCTCAACTCTTTATCCCTTTTTTATTAAATACATGGGATTGTGTGAAGATTACCCCACTTGCGACTAAACCACCATGCGGTTATACCTCTAAGTCGTGCCTCGGCATGTGGGAGATATAGCTGCATCATGGGTGTTACATCACTAGCCCCGCACAACCACAACAGATGTCGCCCGCTCCTCTTTGGCAACCACCTGAGGCGTTGCGTGCCCTTCTTTGGCAGCCACCAGCGAGGTCGCCGCCCACCTTTGGCAGCCACCGCCATACATTGACCTCACCATGGATGATGATGACGAGGACAACAGCGAACGAAGACGGCCAGCAAGGTAGTGGTGGCCCAATCTAGGGTTTCTAGTTTCAGTTTTTTTAATTTCAAGTTTAATTTGAATGTTCAGTCGTGATTTTCGTGGACTTTTTAAGCTAATGTAATATGTATATTTTTTTGACAAAAAGGCTGAGAGCAGCTTTTCATTGATATATGGGGGGGGGTTAGAGGAGAATAGTTACAAGCGATGTACAGATCGAACATGCAATAATGGCCACTCCTACACCAGTACTAGCCCTGATCTAGCGCAATTCCTTAATCGGTTCCCTGGGTCTGTTCAGCAAGGAGCTGACATTGCCTCGTCCAGCAGTTCGCCACACGTTTGCCTCCTCAATCATCTTGTCGACCACTGTGTGTGCTGATGATTGCTGGTTCCGGAAGATTCTAGCGTTGCGTTCATTCCAAGTTGACCACCAGACTAGTTGTACCAAGGCACTCCACTTCTTGCTTTGCACCGCCGGACGCATAGAGGTTGTGGGCTCAGCCCATTGTGACAGGGATTCTGTGGCTGGGCATGGGGCAAGCTCCTGAGGTAGACCGCACTGGCGGAGGACGGCATGCCAAATCTGCGGCATGAACGGGCATGTTGCCAGCAGGTGAATGGCATCTTCCATTGGTCCGTCACAGAAAGAGCAGGTTGCATTATGTGGCCAGCCCTTCTTGGCTAGAACGTCGGCAGTGTTGCAACGCCCAAGCATTGCCAACCACGCAAACAGTTTGCACTTGCCAGGCGCGTCTGTGTTCCAGATAAAGTCGGCGAAGCCACTCCTGGTGCATCCCTCAAACTGGATCAGGTATGCCGACCGGGCCGTGTAAATCCCGTCGGAGGTCCATCTCCACCGCACTTGGTCATGCGTCGTCAATAGGACAGTGCCGCTGATCCCTTCCCATAGTGCCAAGAACTCTCTGGTTGCCTGTAGCGGTAGGTGTTGCTTGAGGTGTCTCATCCATCTGCCTTCCACAAGCGCTTGGGCGACCGTTAAGTTCTTCCTAGTGCAATGCTCGAACAGCACCGGGAAAGCATGTTGGAGGCAGATACCTTTGAACCATGGCTCCTTCCAGAAGAGTATCCGCTCACCATTGCCAAGCTGGAAGTCGACCGAGGCATTGAAAAGGGCTATGACAGTGCGGTCAATTGGTAGTTGTAGCCCGTCCCAAGCCTTGATGCCATCGGTCCAGGAGCGCCAGAGCCACCTCATCTGCAATGCCCTACTATGTGCCAGCACATTGGTGATGCCGAGCCCGCCGAGCTCCTTGGGCCTACAAATAGTTCTCCAGTTGACCAAACACTTGCCCCCCGTTGTCGCCTCGGTGCCCTCCCAGAGAAAACCACGCCGCACCTTGTCTATCAGCTTCGCAAGCCAAGTTGGCATGATCAACGCGATCATCTGGAAGATCGGCATGGCCGAGAGTACCGTTTTGACCAGGTCCAGTCTCGCGTCCATGGTAAGCAAGGCTAACTTCCATCCCTTCATTCTGCAAACTAGTTTGTCACATATTGGTTGGATGTCATTCTTCTTCAGCTTTGAATCTGTCAGGGGCATGCCGAGGTAGGTGCACGGAAAATGCTTGATCGGGCAGTTCAAGTCTTGGAGCAACTCCTGCAGGTCCATCCCCTCGCAGCAGATGGGCGATACGGATGACTTTGCGAGGTTCGTGTGCAAGCCCGTGGCATCGCCGAACAGCCCTAAGATCTGGCTTACGGCGACAATCTCACGCCGGCAAGGGTTGATGAATAGCACTGCGTCGTCTGCGTATAGAGATGTCCGGAAAGGCAATATTTGGTCTCCCATAGGGCCCAGAATTCCCAGGTTCGCTGCCTTGTCAATTAGTTTTGCTAGGCAGTCCATCACCAAAACAAACAACAGTGGGGAAAGAGGATCGCCCTGCCTGAGGCCCTTCATAAGGTCAATCCTGTCGGAGAGCTCGCCATTGACTAGGATTCTCGTGGATGCTGTACTGAGGAGCGCAGCTAGGCAGTTGGTGAACACTCTCCCAAAACCCCTTGCGATTAGCAGCTCAAGAAGGATACCGTGTCGAAAGCACGTTGGATGTCAAGTTTCAGCATTAGGGCAGGCGTTTTGGATCGCCGAAAGGCCTTGGCCAGGCCGCTGACAAAACAGAAGTTGTCTTGGATAGCCCTACCTCTAATGAATGCGTTCTGACAAGGCCCAACCAGATCATTCATCCTCCTCTGTAGCCTTGTCGCCAAGATTTTGGTAACCAGCTTGGCGAAGCTACAAACCAGACTGATCGGCCTGTAATCCTTCGTGGTGGCGGCGTCAGCACTCTTTGCAAGTAGGATCATGGTAGCTTGGTTCAGGCGCCGGAGGTGGGTCATCGTGGT
Source organism: Triticum aestivum (assembly GCF_018294505.1). Classification (NCBI taxonomy): domain Eukaryota; kingdom Viridiplantae; phylum Streptophyta; class Magnoliopsida; order Poales; family Poaceae; genus Triticum; species Triticum aestivum. The sequence continues at coordinate 233,767,608 of NC_057800.1, forward strand.
GGTCTGTACTACCCTGATGGCTGCAGTTAGGTCAGCCCTAATGATGTGCCAGCAGCGTTTGTAAAATAGCCCCATGAATCCATCGGGTCTGGGAGCTCTATTGTCGTCTAGCTCCGCTATGTTGGCAATGATTTCCTCTTCGGTGATGGGCGCATCCATGTCACCTAGCTCAATCTGTTCATAACCGAGCCCCTGTAAGTTCAGCCTCCTTGGCCTTGGTTGCTTGGCCCCGAAGATAGGCTCGAATAAGGAATGGAAGGCCTTCACCTTGGTTTCCTGATCGGTGACTATAACCCCGTCCACCTGTAGATTGGGGATGAAGTTTTTACGTCTCCGCGTCGTAGCTTTGTCACGGAAGAAGTTAGCTCCTGCATCCCCTTCCTTTATCCCCCTAACCCTCGATTTCTGCCGCCAGATAGCCGTCCAGCGCGGCATGTCCGAGTCACTACATCTTCATGTTGGCCCTGAACTGTCTTTCGTCTGCCGTGAGGGGCCTCTGGTCCATAGCCCTGTCGAGCTGTGCAATGATCTCACTCGTGATGGTCGCCTTGAGCTTGATGTTGTTGCAGAACTTGGTCTGCCAGTGTTGGAGCGCTGTAGCCGTGGCCTGGAGCCTGCCGGCAAACTGGCCGACGGGGTCACCGGCCGTAGGCCCCCCCTGCCAAGCGGCACAGACCACCTCCTCGAATCCCTCCAATTTGGTCCAATGGTTCTAGAATCTGAAGCATCGCGCCTGCCGAAAAGCTATCTCACAATTGAGCAATAAAGGGCAGTGGCCCGAGATCTCTGAGGATAGAGCTTGCAACATGCAGTCGGGCAGCAGCTCCTCGAATGTTCCATTGATGAGTATACGGTCTAGCTTCACCATTGTTGCTTGATCTTGCTCGTTACTCCATGTGTACCTACGACCATGTAGGTATAGGTCCTTCAGTTGCAACTCGTTAATAAAACTCCTAAATGTTGTGATGCATCGACGGTTGATCCGGGAGTTGTTCTTGTCAGCTGCCCGCGTGATGAAGTTGAAGTCTCCGACTAAGGCTAGGGCAACCCCAACTGACACCGAGTTCTGCACCGTATGCCTGAGCTCTTGAAGAAACTGCACCTTCTCGTCCCAGTTCCGCGGGCCATATACACCGATGATCTCTAGTTGCTCTCCCTTGGCGTTGCATCCAGTCACAGCCACGGCGTGTGTGAGAATGGTGACGCTGGGCAGGGAGTAGTGGTTTCCTTTCCATGCAAGCAGCACGCCCCCTCTGGTGCCCTCCGCGGGTAGGTATGCAAACTCCGAGAAATCATTGCCACAACACTGTGCGACCATAGCTCTATCGATGAATGATAGCTTTGTTTCTTGCAAACAAACTAGGGATACATTGTTGCGATACACCACCTCCTTAACCACAGCTCTCCTAGCTGGGTTGTTCAAACCCCTGACGTTCCAAACTAACCAGTTGTCTTCCATAAGGGAATGAGATCGACTAACATCCGACACAACAGCCTAAGACGACGCCGGAGCCGGTGACGCTACATTCTTGCCCGCTCTGGCCAGCGCGGAGAGTGCCTCTATCTGGACAGGCGATAGGGGCTCGTCGAAGATCCTCTGGTACTCGGGAAGGCGTAGCTCCACCACCTCGCCACGCTCCGGAATGGCGAGCCCGCACTTGGACATGACAAGGCGACGGGCCTGTGCCATGACGTTCCCTTGAGCCGCAGGGAAGAGGTTCTTCTTGCAGTTCAGGCGGTAGCTGCGCCTCGTGGACGTCGCCGGCGTCCTCACCGGGCGGCGTGGACGTCCACACGGTGCTTTTGGAGCTTGGAGGACGACCGGTTCGATGGGGGCAGCCACCAGGTCAAGGAAGAGCTTGGTGGCCTGCTCGTGGGTGATGGGGAAGGCAGGCACCCCACCGATAGCCCCACCAGGGCCCACCGCCTCGGCCCCACCCTGAGTGGGACCCCCCTCTTCAGCAGCACTGGCATGGGCATGCAGTTGCGCAGTCAGCGGTCCATCCATCAGGGTCGGCGCGCCATGCAGAGTAGCGTCCAGGATGCCAGCGCTAGCGTGGGCATGCTTGGGCTTGGTCAGCGGTCCATCCAGCACGGTCGCCGTGCCATGCAGGGCAGCGGACAGGAGGCCATCTGTGTTGGGCCTCGAGCCGCTCGCCCGACCACCCGACAGCGGCCCCACCATGGTGGACACGCAGGGGGGCACTGCGGCCTACAGATCCGATGCCGCAGGGGTGTAGGCAAACGCAGTTATCATTGGCGGGGAAGTGGTGGCCCGCACCCCGCTGTCGGCTGCCACCCCAGGCGACAGGGACAGATGGCCCATGCCCACCAGGGGCAGGGCCCCGCCCGTGTCCTCGCGCACTAGCGGTTGGACCACCGAGGCCGGCAGCACCGGGGACCCCACGCGTGGGGCGCGTGACATGACGTCTGCATGCAACGTAGCCGGCTCGGCCACCGCCCCCTCCTCGCGCGGCTCCGCCGCTGCCGCGCCGCCGAGATGGGAGTTGTCGCCGGAGCCCTCATCGGCGTCCGCCGGCACGAAGATGGGAGAGGATAGCTCGCGGACGGCCTTGCCATAGATCTCCTCGGGCTGCAATACATCGGGCACCCGCCGGTAGTGGCTGGAGTAGGGGCGACCATTCCGGTGGCGGCCCCTCCTTTCAGCCAACGAGAGGCCGAAACCTGTTCGGGTCCTGGTGACGTCGTCGGGAACCCCGTGCTCCCACGGGTGCGGCAGGTCTTCAGGCGGCGGCGCATCGTCGTCTTCATCGCCCCCATCACGCCGGACCGCGTACTCCGGGCGGGGAGGATAGTAGGTGATGGAGTCGACATGGACGAGCACCGGGTAGTGAAGCTTGCTGGGGAGGTGCTCGGTGCAGGCGCAGTTCTCCTCCTCCTCCTCCCCATCGAGCCCAAAGCCGGGCGGGAGGGAGACATGCGCCAGCGGGTCGGAGCAGCGGGTGCCTGGCCGGACGGTGAGCACCGCCTCCGTCGGCACCTCGTCGGGGTCGCCCACCCAGGCCCGGGCGACGAAGTAGGACATGTCGAGCTTGTCGAGGGATTCGATGGCCACCTGGTAGAAGAGGCATTCGGGAAGCAGGTCTTGGGCGGTGTTGACGCTGCTCGTGCGGCGGGATGCCCTGGATGAAGAGCCGCACGCTGTACCGGCACTTGACGGATGTCGCGAAGGTCAGCCGGTTCCACCGACGGATCAGCAGGGGCGTGCCGTGGGCGTGCACCATATCGTGGCCACGCACCAGGTCGAACCACCGGCGATGAGCAAAGCGCATGAAGAACGAGCCCGGCTGCATCAGGGAGACCTGAAGGCCATTGGTGGGCACATCAGGGAACTCGGCGTGAACGGCCGCCGCGACATCCGCGGGCACCAATGCTGGCGAGCCCACGGCGGTGAACACGAGGGCAGACTCGCGCAGCCGCGTCTCCTCGTCCAGCGCCTCCTGGGTCTCCTCGATCAGGCACACCGTCTTGCGACAGTGGCGGTTCCCCCTCGCCGGACCGTATGAGAAGCGTGCGGCCATCTCCATGGCCGGTGGAGGGGTGGTAGGGGGGGTTGTGGTAGGCGGCACGGGTGGTGGAGATGGGGGTGGCTGTGGGAAGACCAACCGAGAAAGGACAGGAGCGCGGTCGTGGTTAGGGTGACCTTGCGGGAAAGCGATGCGGGAGGAGACCGGTAGCCGCGGGGGAGGGGGGCGGCGGCGCGGCTCGTCGAGGGAGGAGAGCGGAATGCGAGGAAGGTGGCGAGAAGGGCAGTGGTGGGTGGTATGGCCGAGGACGAGGCAGTGGATGCACCAGACTTCACTACGGCAGGAGGCAACTCTCTGAGAGGAGCTGAGACACCGGAAGCACCTACCATGGAGGTCAGCCTTATAGGTGGAGCTGGAATGAATGTCGCGGCTGGCGGTGGTTGGGGATGGTGGAGTAGTAATGGCGTCGGTGCTATTGGCGGGTCGGAGCAGCGCCCCTTTCTTGCCCTTGCGGCGGACCACACGCCACTCCTGTGAAACGGCCCCCTGCGAAGCCGCAGGCCTGCCCGCCCCGGCGGGTTCATGGCCGCCCTAACCCACCACCACAATGGATTGAAGGCGCGGACGCGGTGGGGCAGACGGCGTAGGCGGCGCAGGTCTGATGGGCGAGGAGGTGCGAGGCGGGGCCGGCGATGCAGGCCTTGAATGCCCGGAGGAGACCACATCGGCGAACGATGGGGCCGGGGATCCGAGGGCGGAATCCACGTCCGAGAAGGCGACCCTCTCCAAGGAGGCGGGGCTGCGAGGGGACATGGCAGCCGGCAGCGAGACAGGGCCGGTGGAGACCTCAGCCGGGTGGCGGAGGCACGGCCGCACCGTCGGCACAGGGGCCGGCAACGCCGAGGGGTGGGGGGGAGCACGCTAGGAGAGCATGCTCCGCAAAGATGTGTTGTATCATTTTTATTGTAATGCCTTTTTTATTTAAATTTAAGTTCATAATGCAGACAAACATTTGAAATGCGGCGGTTGGTTGAGCGCATCAATGGATAAGTGACCGCAAACGGACGGTTGTATCCGTTTTACCGATGCAAACGGACAGAAACCGAACAAAATTCATATCATTTGCGGTCGTGCGTTGGAGTTGGCTTTGTAGTAATTTTGTATTTGCGCTTTGCCTCATAAGCCTTTGGTATTATATGTTGCTGCGTTTTAGGGAGGCTGTCATATAGCGACTCTGCTAGAGCTGCTCTAAACCATTCTTTTTAAGTTCGCGTTTTTTCACATCCAAATTTGGCCATTTCTCCGTAAAATTGGATTCTGAAATTGCAAATTGTGGTGGATTACCCGGCCGAGAGAAGCAGGTGAAAGGCCGAGATATTTCTTTCCTGTAGTCGTCGCCTCACGCTGCCCCTGAGTAGCTCCCGTAGTTCGCCGCCCCGTGCGCCATGAGTTGCGCGGCGGTGTGTGCTCCCCCCTCCGGTCTCGGCCGTCACCACGGCTTCCCCTCCTCCCCCTCGACTGTATGCAGGCGACGGGGGAGAGCCTCCTACACTATCCGGGCCTGTGCCAACTCCGGCGACGCGGATGACAGCGGCGGAGGTCTCCTACCTCGGATGGTGCTGCACGACTCGCTCGAGGCCGCGGGGGTCGTCACTGATCACGCTAGGGCGGCGAGGGAGGGGTTCGCGACGCAGATTGGGAGGCTCACGAGGCTCAACGCGGAGACCAGCATCGCCATCAGCCGCGGCGCCGATCTCGCGCGGGCCGCGCTCTGTATCGCGGCCGAGGACGACTCGCTCGTCTCCCACTCTTCCGTGCCGCTGCCCGTCGACGCCTTCATTGCTCGCCTTGACGACCTTTCCACCGGGTTCCTCGCCGCGGGATTCCTCCCGCCCTCCGGCGCGCCGCCCGAGGTCTTCTTCGACCACCTCGACCGCTACCTCTACGTCCACAAGGTAATTTGACAGTCAAATTGATGCGATCATGTTACATTTTGGGATAAATCGGCATAAATGCCATGGGCACATTTTGGTATCTATTTGAGACTCTGAATATGCAATTTCAAGCCCTTCATTAAATTATATGCCGAATGGTGTGTTCCATCTATCAGTTGTACCATCAATTGATGTGCTAACATGTTACCACGTTGCAATTTTTCATTCAGGGCTTTCGAAGAACAAACGTAGCATCAGATGCTCGGGCTATGTATCTTCACTCGGTATGATTGACCCTGTCTTCTCCGCTTTGTATGTAATCTCACGTGATTGCCATGTGTGTGGTCTATCCATTCTAATGTTGTTTTTGTTGTCTACAATTGACAGACTTTGACATGCCGATCAGGATCAGCTCTAATGCTTTCGTTGATATATTCGGAGATGCTAAAGACACTACGGTTATATGGCTTACTAGACTTCGATGAGGAGATCTCCTTTCCACATGATCTTGATGGCTGCCCTAGGGGCTATGACAAACGAAGAAGCAAGTTTTGTGATGAACCAAATATTATGACAGCAAAGTCACTTTTGGTTGAGGTGAGCTTATTTTGATCTTCATTCCAGATGTTCCATTTTCAAACGTCATTAGTCTGCTAAATAGCTGTGGAAGTATCGGGCAAGACTATCTTTGAGCATTTTCTAAATACTCATTTAATGTTTTTGGGGAAGTATCCTGCAATTGAGAAATCTTAACTCGCTCTGGTTTGCTGAATGGAGATATTTTCATCAGCTTCTGCACTAGCAGCAAAATTGCTACCATAGTGGTTTCAGGTTTCAGAATGAGACTTGAGTTCAATCCCTTCTTGGCAACTTTTATATGCAAATACTGTCAATGGTGTTTCGTAACTTTAGACAATTCATTCTCACGACATTCCGGACTAGCCTAAACTTATTATTGGGTTCTGTTCCATACTTATCCGTATACAAATCTTCTGTTCAGAAAATAAACTAGAGTTTGGCAGGCCTTTTCAGTTTTCACCACTTATTGCTTTCTTAGCTTCATACACATTATAAAATACAACTGTAAGTAATTTACTAGTAAGTGTGCCCGTGCGTTGCAACGGGAAACAGATCCTCGCACACCCCAAGTGGCTCATCCTTTATGCCACTTCTCTTCACCACCATCGCCAATGGTGTCATGTTGTCCACCTATTCGATGAATGTGATCAATCGCATCCTGCATTGACTTGTTGTTTCGTGAACTTGTAATCCTTTTTTTGTTGCCGACCCATCTGTACATGCAAACATACATGAGAATTTTCATTCTATTATCCTATATATATTTAATAAACATTTTACAACTATATAGTAATCAAACATAATAAATTGTATGCATTTTTAGTTTTAGCTTTTTATATTATTACTTCAAACATTTTACAACTAATCACATTAAAATATCTTGCAAAATATTTCCGCAACAACGTGCGGGACAGCATCTAGTTACTTGAAATGAGAACATCACCGCCGTTTGACATGTGCCCCCCCCCCCCAGCCCACAAGCCACACACACACACACACACACACAAACACAACCATGAATGCATAAAGAGTGATATTAAAATTGAGAAAGAAAGAAAAAACATCGCATCGTCTTCACGTTCCTCCACCTTGGATTCCAATGTCCAGTGACGGAGCCAGGATTCGAGTATAGGGGGGGCCGAGTACATATATTGATCTAATCTCATTGGTAATTACTCATCGCTGCTACTAAAATTGTCGATCATTGGGGGGGGGGGGGGGGGGGGGCAGGCCCCTGCTCGTCCCCCCCTGGCTCCGCCCCTGCCAATGTCACCCTGGCGGTGTCAGCGGCATTGATGACATCGAGGGCCTCTTTGAGCTTTCCGGCATGCTCCACTGCCTGGGCTTGGAGGGCCTCCCTATGCTTCTGCTCGAGCTCCTCGATGAGCCGACATAATGAATGAATGGATTATGTCATTCAACACTTTTAGGCGCATAAACGGCGTACCATGGGTGGAGCATAGACAGGCAAAGTTCCGGCGAAGTTAATGAGATGGATGCTTGAGGCGGTGCAATTCGTGCACAAGAACTTGCGATTCGGTTTGGGTTACAATTGAGGGAGACCATTTTATATGTGACTTCCGACTTTCAGAATAAGCAAAGAGTCCGTCAACCGGTAAGACTTGTGTAAAAATAAAAATGTACAAACTGGACTATTGTATCATGAAGGGAGAGTTGGTTGCAAATATATAGGACTATTCTTTACTATTACTGAAGTAACCATAAGATTAAAGATGGCATGCATTACGCAAACCCTCTGCTATATAGCTTAGGTGGGCAGTCCATCGATGAACTTGCTAGTGAATATTATGTATTAGAAACCTTTCAATCAACTTCTACTGGGAACTATGATAATGTCGATGAATGCATGAAGGAAATCATAAGTATACCAACAGTAATCTAGTAAGAAAGGAAATAATCATGACAAATACGATTAAGAAACTGTAATCACTTGTAATATTGATCACCGTCTGCAAAAGAGCCAAAGACTGACAACTACAGCCGAATCCAACAAAAAGAATCAATGGAACAATACCAATGGAAACCCTAGGACAGAAAACTACAGGTTTCAGTGAGTCTAGACAATATTAATTGGATAACTAAAAAACAAACATGATACCCTTGAGGGATATTTATGGACGGGAGGAGCAGGGTAACATGTTTTTGGAAAACCTACTAAAACAATGAGACTGAATTAGTGTAAAAACTTGTGAAACCAAATGACAACTTAATGTGAAGAACTGTCTGTCAATTAAAAAGAAAGGGAATGTTATACATCTCTTGTTTCAACTATGCAATAAGGCACACCCCCATGCTTGTCCTAGAAGAGGAACTTCATGTCAGCATATCATGACTAAGAATAATTGTGTGGAACACAAATACTCAAAAATACAGTAAGAAAACATTAGTAGTTTACACTAATAAGTGGCACTCGAGGATAGCAGAGTTTTTCTGGACACTTGTAGCTGCTGCCGGCAACCTTGAGGTGGCCTGACAAAGATCCTAGTCTGCATGCTCTCTACTATTAGGAAATCCATTGGGAAAATCACCAACATATATCAAACAAAAGATGATGAGACTAAGTACATACCAGGAAGCAACGACACCTAGAGAATTAATTGGCACATGAGTACGTATGGGCAGTAATTTTTGGCACCACTGCTGCAAGCAGTGTGGTGCAGGCCATGCTAGGAAAGGAAATAACCTATCAGTTCTCTAGTTGTGTGTAGGAGGAGGCCATCCATACAAATCAGAATTAGGTACGTACTTAAGAAGCACTGCCTATATGTGCTAGGAGGTGCATTAGGAGTCTAGGACTATGATTTGGTGCCGCATCTGCCTAGTGCTATTTTTTGAAAAAGGGATATCTGCCTAGTGCTATGGCCGTCCTAGGTGTGCAAAACGAAATCTTGGAGGAACTCCGACACCATGTTAGCTGATCGCCTTCCCTCTCTGTATTCCTCAAGTACGCACTTGACGACGGCCACTCGTAGATGCGGGCTCGCGCCACACCGGACGTGCCGCACAATCTCTGCGATCGATCATGATCTCGTTGTCTTCTCCTCCACCCTCTCTTTCCCAATCTCCTTCTGCTCGTTGTCTCCCCCGATCATAACCTCCAGCAGCCAACCGTCCACGACAGCGGCCTGCAAGGCTGCAACACATGCACCGACGACACTGGTCGCAACAATGGTGGCGAGGAGAATGATGCCAGCGCGGAGGTGCCCACCACGGTTAGAGCAGCCCCAACGACGACGACGCGGGGTGGCGAGAAGAATGATGCAGGCGCCCATCACGGTTAGCGACGCAGGGCCGCACCCTACGTGGAGGTAGCCCTACTCTCGTGAGATTGTTCCTGTCGCTGATGTTGCCGTTGCCACCGTAGCTGTGCAGCTTGTTCACGTTGCCGCAGTTGCTTCAACTTCGATCAGCACGGCAGACGGCACCGATGTTGCTCCCGTCTTTGGCAACGATGTCGCTAGGTTTAGGGTTTCTTGCATCAAACCTGGAGACGGATTGAGTCGACATCGTTGGCTCTGTTTTTATTAGCGAGAGTTGTAAGTCAGCGTGGCTAATCGAGATCGAGGATTCCGTAGCTTACACACATGACCTACACGTGAAAAAAAAGTTGGAAACCAACCAAGAAAACCAGAACAGGGGAGGAGTCCCAGCAGTGATGGTATCCTGGCCCAGGCGGAGGCCCTAAACAGAAGCGAACCGATACCAGCCCAACATCACTACGTTCGGAAACAATTGTCACCCGCGAACGAAACGGTTTTAGTACCACCTCGCGTATATGTTTAAATTCAAATTGAAAGCGTAAAATCACAGGAAGAAAGCGTATTGTGATGGTGAACCCGACAAAGTCAATCCGTGCTTTATTATTAGGGAGAGATTTTCCTTAGGGTCTTTTTGTTTCACCCGCTCATGTTTGAGACCCGACAGTTCAGTTACACTTGCAAAGTTATTGCGTATCCCCCAAACCAGGTAACATTACATGGTTTTTACCTGATGATTCTGGATGTTACACCTGATTCGTATACTCAGAACCAGAAATTTAGGTGTCAACTCTTAATTGGGTATTTTTCTGAATAATATCTTAACTGGACTTTGATCTGGAACTGTATCCCAACCCTGAATAGCTTGCTCTGGGAGTTAGATGGTTGCTTATCTCTAAAGATAGTTTGCTTCTCCTAATGTTAGCTATCATGCTTTGGTTTTCTTCTTTTAATGGTGATTTTGTAAGGCTCCAAAAGTTGACATCTGTTGAATGCAATGACATTTGGGCTTACTTTGATTAATCCGTTTTCCAGATTTTACAAACTCTGAAGGGTATGTTTTGGCCGTTCCAGTCTAATCAGTCAAGTAGCTTATTTTTGAATGCTGTTGCTGCAAACCACCATGGCCCTGGTAATGTAGGCGGCAGTCAAGCAAGGTCATGTGGCAATATAAGGTTCGTTTTGTGTATAACCTGGTCAGCAGATAATTGCTATTGTCATCATACATGATACAAATTATGACACTAGAGTGACGTGATTTTATTTTTACAGTGCCATAGAGATGGCTGCTGCTAAATCTGCTCAACATAGGTTGATGCGTGGAGTATGGACTAATGTGCGCTTTGGTGATATGCGTCGTGCTTTGGCAGGTACAACACCTTTCCGTTTAGTATCTTATTAATCTGGAGGTGTATACAAGGACGGCGTGGTGGAACTCATGGATCTTCCGTTAAAATGATTAGAACAAGTCACCTCATTGATAATTCACAGTAGTGCCTTTGATTCTTCTGTTTCTTATTCATGATATATCCAAATTGTCCACACCTGTACATTCCATGTTCCCCATCATCAAGAATTTTGGAAACAGATAGGCCATTGCCTTTCTTTTCTGTATTTACCCTAAGTCCCGTTTTCTCCAAATCTGCATTTTCTAGCGGTCACTGATCAGGTTCATTCATACCATGCATCTTGATGGCAGCTTGCGAGAGACTGATCCTACTGAATCACAATCCCTGTGAGCTTAGGGACTATGCTGCCCTTCTGTACCACTGTGGCTACTACAAAGATTGCCTGCAGTACTTAACATCGTACCAAATTGCCATGGTATTTATCTTCAAATCTGGCATTCAGCCATTGTAAATACTACACCGCCTCTAAATGCCACTCTACATCTATTCCTTACAGGTTGGACAGCCCCGGACCAATCCACTGGAGATGTTGGAGGACGACACAGTGAACACTCTCACGGCACGAGTAAACCTAATTTTAGCAGAGGATGGCTGGGACAGCCACAGACCTGCTGCAAGTTACTGGACCAAAAACTCTGAGCCATGGTAGACACTCTTGACCGATCAGTGTATATATTTCACTAACTGAGACATGGATGTGCAACAACTTGTACATATAATTGTACCCTGGACGTTTTCAAGCATTTATGAAATGGGACTAAATCCTGGTGCCGTTCTCACATGTTTGATATGGCACTTTACATTAACTCGTATCAATTTGTAGTCTTTTCAGTTATGTTCACCGAAGAACTTGTACGAGATATGTACCATTGATGTAAACTCGAAAAGTTTACCACGGATCACAGTATCACACTTGCAGAAGATTCAAGGAATACTACTAGTATAGATGTAATCCAAACACAGTCATAGGGATCGAAGAAAGCCAAACAATATTGTCATTACACAGGATAACCAAACTAATTATGATAATAGTACCATATCACGAATTACTAGTACCACCGGATGAACTCTAATAGAGAAGGAATTGATTAAACCTCAATAATAAAACCTGACTATCTAGTAGAAGAGCAAACTGATCACTGAAGCAGCAAGACGAGACCGACACAAAGAGCGGCCATCGCTGCAGCGAGAGCGACGCCGCCAGCAGCAACCGCAGCGGCAGCAGACGACGTGCCCGGTGAAGACCCACCGTGCCCGCCGCCAGACCCAGAGCCGTCTCCGCCTTGGCCTGGCGCATAGGCTGCCGGACCAGGCGCGGGCGCAGGCTCGGCCGGGTGCACCATGACGCGCACGATGAGCCTCTGGCCCTCCTCGCAATGCCCCGGCTCACCGCTGATGAAGCAGAAGAAGCCCGGCCTATCGAGACGCACCGTGGTGCTGCCGTCGGCAAACCTGGAAAGGGGGTCCGTGGCGTTGCAGGCGTCAAACTCCTCGCGGGAGACGAGGAGCACCGAGTCGTTCTCGTACTTGAAGTCTGGAATCAAAACAGGATCAGGTTGCAGGACACACACACGACCCTGTGAGTAATCACACACAACACAAGTACGCTCGCCGTTGGTGACATGGTTAGGGTAATTGTGGGGCAGGAAATGGAAGAAACGATGAGATCGGTGGATGACTCACAGAGCTCGTCGGCGACGTGGAAGCGGTTGTTCATGGCCCACCAGCCATAGCTGGTGTTGGCGTCCGGGACGCGCCACCCGCGCGGGCCACCGACGTGGAACACGTGCCCCTGCGCCGGCGTCGTGAGCGCGGTGATGGCGACGAATGCAAGGACGAAGGCCAGCGCGGGGAGGAGGAGCTCAGGCTTGGAGGAGGAACCGATCATCAGCGCCGCCATGGCCCGCTCGACGACCTCGGATTCGGCGGCCCGGCGGCGGTGCAGCAGGACGCGGAGGAAGGCACGCCCGCGGCCGTAGGCTGCTCTCTCTCTCGTTGCTCCGGCCTGGAATGCAATGGCGTGCGCGGCTGTGTATGTGAAGCGCAGGCGCGTGCTCCAGGCGTGTGGTTTTATAGGGGAAGGCCAAGGGAGGCCGGGTAACTCCCCTTTGATGATGGAGGCTTGACCGCGCTTTGAATTCCGCTCGCTGCTTCGTGGGGGAGGTGGGCGGGCGTGCCACGGACGTGCTTAATGAAGGAGGGGGAGGATGTGAAGGTGAAGAGGCGGTTTAGTTTCCGCTGATTACCTTGGATAGAGCCGCGCGCGCTCTTGATTTGAATTGAAGACGGGGAGGATGTTCAAACGGTTCGGTTGGCTATCGTTTGAATCTTTTCTCCTCGGGCCGGGGAACGTGTCTACGTTTTTCCGTATGTATATTGTGTTTCCCGTAGACGCGTAGCCGGCGTAGGACTCCTACGCCACGAGTGGGTGGTATACCTGGCCATATGTCAGGCTCCGGGCCGGGCCTAACAAAGCCCATAGCAGAAAACCCAGGCGTCAACCCAGCCCAGTGTTAGACTATGTATAACTTTTGTAACTATGTACGTATTGTAACACAACCATTATATATAATGAGATAAGCCACCCCTAGAGGGTTGTGCTGGTTCCCAAAACTTATTGTCTTACATGGTATCACGCTAGGTTACGATCGCTTCCGCTTCTAAACCTTAATACCCGCACCGTCGCCGCAGCCGCCGCCGCCTTCACCGCCGCCGCCGCGCCACCGATCGCGCCGTCGCCATGTCGAGCGCCGCCACCACCGGTTCCACTGCTGCGGGCTTCCTCCCGGCCTCTCTTGCGGCTCTGCTCAACCTCCCGCTCGATGCCGTCTCCGTTCCGGCTCCGATCGGGACAAGGAGCATCGGCTCCGTCTTCTCCACGTCGCCGGCGCCTCGCTCGGGCGTGACCTCGTGGTCCACACCGCGGCGCCGCCGTCCGCTGCGGATTCCGCAGGCGTCGTCCCGCCGCTCCTGCCGCGAGCGGATCACACCGCCCCGCTGGCGGGTTGGCGGCGTCCGCCCCGGCCGCGGGCCTTGCGGCGTCCGCACCGGCCGCGAGCTTTGCGGCGCCCGCCCTGGCTGCGGTCCCGCCTCCTCCCGCATCGGCTTCGGTGCCTCCGGCTGCCTCCATGGTGTTTGCACCCCAGGCAGCCTCCTCGATGGGATCGTCTTCGCCGCCGCCGTTTCACTTCGGTCATCTCATCACCATCAAGCTCTCCGCAGACAACTACATCTTCTGGCGTGCGCAGGTTCTCCTGCTCTTGGGGAGTCACTACCTGCTAGGCTACGTCAACGGATCGCTTCCCTGCCCACCCGCGCTGGTAGACAGCGTGCACGGTCCGGTCTACAATCCGGCCCATCGCGTCTGGACGGGGCAGGACCAGGCGAACCTCTCCTCCATCCAGGGGTCGCTCTCGCCGGCAGTTGCCGGCCTTGTTGTCTTCGCGAAGACGTCTCATGAGGCCTGGACCATCCTTGAGCGCACCTTTGCAGCGCAGTCCTAGGCTCGTGTCTCTGCACTCCGTCGTCAGCTTGGAGAGTGTCAGAAGCTTGACTCCACGGCCACTGAGTTCTACAACAAGGTCAAGGGCCTTGCCGACACATTGGCCTCCATTGAACAGCCCCTCACCGACTCCGAGTTCAACTCGTTTATTGTCAATGGTCTTGATGAGGAGTATGATGCCTTAGTCGAGATCATCAACGAGCGGGGTAACTCGACACCCATGTTGGCACACGAGGTTTTCTCTCGGCTTCTTCTCACTGAGCAACGGGTCGAGACTCGCCGCACCAGGGGCACTGGCTCTCTCTCGGCCAACGTCGCCACCAAGGGTGGCCGCTCTTCTTCATCACCCCGGTCTTCCTTGGGGCTGCCACCGTCGCCCGCCTCGGCCCCCCCCCACCTACTGCGACCTTACCGGGGGCTGGCGGTCCACGTGTGTGTCAGCTTTGTGGCCGCGATGGGCACTGGGCCTCCAAGTGTCATAAGCGCTTCCAGCGAAGCTTCCTTGGTCTTGGCAATGACGGCAAAGATACACGCAACAATGCCCGTCAGGTCGCCATGGCTGATCGTCCTGCGCCGCACTGGTACATGGACTCACTCAGTCCTACTCCATCGATCCACACTGGTACATGGACTCTGGGGCGACAGAGCATCTGACCAGCGAGATGGGGAAGCTTCACACTCGTGAATCCTATCATGGCTCCGACAAGATCCACACCGCCAATGGAGCAGGTATGCACATCTCTCATATTGGTCAAGCATCTCTTCTCACTAGACATGCCAATAGGAGTCTTCAGCTTCGTAATGTTCTTCGCGTTCCATCTGTGACCCGCAATCTTCTTTCAGTTCCTAAACTCACACGTGATAATAATGCACTTTGTGAATTTCACCCTTTTGATCTTTTTATTAAGGATCGGGGCACGAGGGACATTCTTCTTAGTGGGCGGTTGTGCCAGGGTCTCTACCGTCTGGAGCATCCTGGCGTCGCTCGCGTTTTCAGTGGAGTTCGGGTCTCTCCGTCACAGTGGCATGCTCGTCTTGGTCACCCGGCCACACCTATTGTCCGTCATATTTTGCGTCGTCATGAGCTTCCTAGTTTGTCTAGTAATAAAGATGTAGCAGTGTGTGATGCTTGTCAGCAGGGGAAGAGTCATCAACTTCCTTTTTCGGAGTCCAGTCGTGAGGTGAAACATCCGTTAGAACTTGTGTTTTCAGATGTATGGGGTCCTGCTCAGACTTCTGTCAGTGGTCATAATTACTATATCAGTTTCGTTGATGCTTATAGTCGCTTTACCTGGCTTTACCTTATTAAACGCAAATCTGATGTGTTTGATATTTTTGTTCAGTTTCAAAAACATGTTGAATGTCTTCTCAAGCACAAAATTGTTCATGTCCAGTCGGACTGGGGGGGGCGAGTATCGCAACCTCAACTCCTTCTTTCAGTCGCTTGGGATAGCTCATCGTTTAGCATGTCCACATACACATCAGCAGAATGGTTCAGTCGAACGTAAGCATCGTCATATTGTTGAAGCTGGTCTTACTCTTTTGGCCCATGCATCTGTTCCGTTTCGGTTTTGGAGTGATGCTTTCACCACTGCATGCTTTCTCATCAATCGTACTCCTACTCGTGTTTTAAACATGAAGACTCCCATTGAGGTTCTCCTTAATGAACAACCTGATTATACCTTTCTCAAGGTATTTGGGTGTGCTTGCTGGCCGCATCTTCGTCCATATAACAAGCGCAAGCTTGAGTTTCGTTCTAAGAAGTGTGTTTTCCTTGGCTATAGCTCTCTTCATAAAGGTTACAAATGTCTTCATGTTCCCACTAATCGTGTCTATATATCTCGGGACGTCGTGTTTGATGAGCATGTTTTTCCCTTTGCCAACCTTCCTGTGTCCACTGTCGAACCACCATCCCTGCATTCATCCTCTGTTGCTTCTGACCAATTTGATGATGTTGCATACTCTCCTTTGCTGTTACCTAACCATGGTGCAGGAACCGGACGTGGAGCTCGTTTGGAGCTGTTGGAGGATTCACCATCATCATCGTCGTCTTCTGGTGGGCATGTCGATCGCCCTCTGTTGCATGGCATCGATTCGCGTGCCCATGCATGGTCACCCGACGAGCCCGTCGCGCCGAGCATCTCCACTGCTCGGTCTGCTACGCCAGTGATCGCCGAGTCTCCAGCGGCTCGGCCTTTTTCGCCAGCGGCCGCCGAGTCGCCCGTGGCTCGGCCCGTCACGCCGTCTTCGCCCGCGGCTCGGGTCCTCACGTCGCCTTCATCAGCGGATCGGCCCGCGACACCGGCCGCGCCACGGCCCACTATGCCGAGCTCGCCATCGGCCCGGTCTGGGATGCCGGAGTCGCCAGCTGCTTCGTCTGCTCTGCCGATTTCGCCGGTGGGCCGGCCTTCTTCGCCGACTGAGTCCGAGGCTACCGTGCCTGGCTCCTCGTCACCGGCTGACTCGTCAACGTCGCCGTCCTCCAGCCCGTTGCAGGCTGCTCCGTCGACCTCGGTGGTTCCTGTGTCTCGACCACATACACGCAGTCGTAGTGGCATTTTCAAACCTAAGGAACGTACGGATGGTACGGTTGCCTGGTTGGCTGCTTGTTTGGCTGCTGCTGTTGCGGATCCATCTTCTGAGCCTTGCTCATATCAGGCTGCCCTGCGCATTCCACATTGGCGAGAGGCTATGGAGCAGGAGTTTCATGCTCTTCTTCGTAACAAGACATGGACTCTCGTTCCTCCACCACCACGGGTAAATGTTATTGACTCAAAATGGGTATTCAAAGTGAAGAAGCATTTGGATGGATCTATTGAGCGTTACAAAGCGCGACTTGTTGCTCGCGGTTTTCGGCAGCGTCATGGTCTTGACTATGAGGACACCTTCAGTCCTGTCGTCAAGCCTACCACTATTCGGCTTCTTCTCTCCATTGTTGTTTCTCGTGGTTGGTCCCTTCGTCAACTTGATGTGCAGAATGCTTTTCTACATGGATTTTTGGAGGAAGAGGTTTATATGAAACAGCCGCCTGGTTTCTCTGATCCTGATCGTCCTGACTATATCTGTCGTCTTTCCAAAGCACTATATGGTTTGAAGCAAGCTCCTCGTGCCTGGCATGCCCGCCTTGCCTCTGCCCTTCGTGCTCATGGGTTTGTGCCGTCCACTGCTGACACTTCATTATTTCTTCTACAGAAGCCAGAAGTCACTATGTATCTTTTGGTATATGTCGATGATATTATCCTTGTCAGCTCTTCTCAGTATGCTGCTGATGCTCTTGTCTGCTCTCTTGGTGCTGATTTTGCGGTCAAAGATCTTGGGAAGCTTCACTACTTTCTTGGAGTTGAGGTCACTTCTCGTGCTACTGGTCTTGTCCTTACGCAGAAGTACTCCTTGGAGTTGTTACAAAAAGCCGGCATGCTGAAGTGCAAACCGACCACCACACCCATGTCGTCTACCGACAAGATAACAGCTGTTGATGGTGAGCTTTTGTCTCCTACGGATGCCACAGAGTACAGAAGCATTGTTGGTGGACTTCAGTACTTGACGATCACGAGACCAGATATCTCTTATGCTGTTAACAGGGTTTGTCAGTATCTTCAGGCTCCCAGAGATACTCATTGGGCTGCTGTTAAACGCATTCTTCGTTATGTTCAGTTCACCCTGACTTTTGGTATGCATATTCGGCCGACTTCCTCTCGGGTCCTTCGGCCTTCTCTGATGCAGATTGGGCTGGTAGCCCAGATGACAGGCGATCCACGGGGGGTTATGCAGCATTCTTTGGCTCTAATTTGATCGCCTGGAGTGCTCGGAAACAGGCTACTGTGTCACGTAGCAGTACTGAAGCTGAGTACAAGGCTGTGGCTAATGCTACTGCAGAGATTATTTGGGTGCAGTCTTTGCTTCAGGAGTTGGGTTTGTCTCAACCACAGCCTCCTATTCTTTGGTGTGATAACATCGGTGCTACATACCTTTCTGCAAATCCAGTATTTCATGCCCGAACGAAACACATTGAAGTTGACTATCACTTTGTACGGGAACGTGTATCACAGAAGCAACTTCAGATCAAGTTTATCTCGTCTAAGGATCAACTTGCAGATATCTTCACTAAGCCTTTACCACTGCCACAGTTTGAGGCTTGTAGGCGCAATCTTACCCTTCTCAGTTCTTTAGAAAGTGGCTAAGATTGAGGGAGGGTGTTAGACTATGTATAACTTCTGTACCTATGTACGTATTGTAACACAACCATTATATATAATGAGATAAGCCACCCCTAGAGGGTTGTGCTGGTTCCCAAAACTTATTGTCTTACACCCAGCCGTCGGGCCTAGATATTAGGCCCAGGCCCGACCCAACAATGAAATAGCCCATTGGGCCCCTTCCCTAAATCGCAAATACAAGCCCAAGGCCGGCCCGGGCCAGGCTGGGTCGGGTCGGGCTTTTTCAGGCCGGCCGGGCTGGGTATCCCATGGCCAGATATAGTGGTTGGCCTACGGCAGGTCATGCTGCAGGTGGATGGAAGTCAATAATTTTTCCTCCGAAAAATAAGGAGACCCCACGTGAGGCAACTAGGGTTTTGAGGCCAGACTTTGTGGTGGCACCTGTCGATCTTATCGATGGGGCAACAGAGAGACTGACTGGTGGATGGCGACATCCTCTGGTCGAGGCATGGAGCACGGGCCTTTGTCGCCTAGGGCGGCTAGGGCAAAATTAGCGAAGGCTTTAGGAAAACCGAAGATATCTGAGGAGGAGGCCAAGCCGCTGGTTCTGAATGATCCCGAAGAGGAAGAACATGAGAAGTGGATGCGAGCTGAAAAAGTACTTCATCGCCATACCTTCCACATCGAAACAATCTCGAGTGCCCTTCGTCTTGCATGGAGTAATTGGGCGATAACACGTTCGTTGTTGAATTCATTTGTCAAAGAGACTGAGATCGCTTGTGGGAGGAGCCCCCATGGTATGCGAGTAAAAATGCCGTGATTCTCTTTGATTTTGATGATTGCATGAGGCCTTTGGAGTTAAGATTTGACAAGCTAGGGTGATCCCTTGGAGGAAGTCGAAAGTTTCCATGCACATGAATTGGTGCAAGACGTGGTGGTGGCTAGCGAGGCCAATCGGGTGTTGGTCCGAACGCGAGCCACAAACTTGAAAGCCAGAGAAATGAGTAGATTGACGGAAGCGAGCCAGGTTAGAGAGGAGGCCGGCTACATTCATGCGTCCGGTCGTGCATGCCAAGGTGTGTCGCGTGGCCGTGTTCAAGGGAGAGGTGGCCAGAAATCAGATGAAAATGGGGTCGGGACCTAGATTCCCTGATCAAAGAAAGGAATTATATGGAACATTAGAGGGATTGGGTAGCTCGATCATAGAAATCAGTTGCGGGAATTTATTCATGAGGAAAAACTTGACTTCATGGCATTACAAGAAACGATCAGAGGATCGTTTTCTAACAAGGAACTTGAAGCGTTGGGAGGGAATGCGGAATTTAAATGGGCATTGGTGCCGGCCCATGTACACCCAGGGGGGATATTACTAGGTGTCAACAATCTTTTTTTTGAACCGGGCATAACCCCTTTCCATTACTTTGACATAACGGAAATACAGAGTTCCGAAACTAAAGCTACCAAGGAAACTGTAAAGGGGAAAGCGAGTTCAGAGCATCCTTGAGAACCCCACTATAAGCACCCGTCATCGAGCAGCTTACCATGGGGCGAAAACCCAAGGACACCCAAAAACGCAAACTAAAACTAAACCAGGAGTGTTCAACAATTTTTAGGATGCCAAAAGGCTCACGCAGGAGCGACACCACAAGCTCACATAGGAGCAGGCGACAGAGAGTAACTAAAATAAGCATGACGAAGGACCCCAAGACTATCAGCTCCACATCCTCACGACCCAGATTTTGCTGACCACGTCCTGTCAGATCAGTCATGTGCCTTCTCGCCTGAGGCCGCGCAGATCCTCATCATGTTTGATGCGTTGGCCCTGAGCATCTTGGCCCCCCGCTCCATCGCCTCCCGATCTTCTCCAGTCATCATACCTGCCCAATAAGACATGAAACCACATGCAGAGTAAATTGCTGCGAAAGGAGTCTGTAACTTTTTTCCCTCGAAGGTAGCCTGATTGCGACTGTTCCAAATTGCCCAACAGATGCCCGCAAGCCCAAATGTATAAAAAAATTCTCCGTCTTGGAGGAAGGCATAACACCAAGAGAAGTATTGCCATATATTGTTCGGGCACTTGTCCGTGCCAAAAACGCACCCCGCCGTCCTCCAGATTACACTGGCCACAGGACAAGTGAAAAACAAATGCGTCGACGTCTCTCTCTCCCTGCAGAAACAACATCTGGGGTTGCCTGCCCAACGTCTTTTGCTCATGACGTCCCTAGTCAGGATAGCATCCTCGAAGACTTGCCACATGAAAATTTGGATCTTTAAGAGGATTTTTGTTTGCCAAATCCACCTATAGTTACACCCTGATAAGTTTTTTTCCAGGTGATCGTAGACCGACCTGGTCGTAATTTTTTTTTCTTTTTACCCAGAGTCCAAATAACTTGATCAGGTTCCTCGGACAGCGCCCAGGAGTCAACTGTATCTTTAAGCTCGTTCCACTGATCTAACAGCGGCGTGTGTAGTTGCCTTCGGAAGAAATCATCCCCCACACCATTTCTAAATTTCTCCACCGTGATTTCTGGCTTATTGCAAATGCTATATAGCATAGGATATTTTTGATCCATAGAAATTTCTTGATTCAAGGGATCTTTCCATACCCTAGCAGGATTGCCCGAATTCAGCACTACTTTCCTACCTGCTAGGTAGTATTCCTTTACCTTCATGATTGCCTTCCACATAGGGGAGTCACTAAATTTGCTTTTGATAGAGGTCACCGTGTCTTTTTTCATATACTTCGCCCGGATCACCTCTTGCCACAACCCTTGTTGTGTTTCTAGCTTCCACCACCATTTGGTGAGAAGGCTAATATTCTGTTTACGGAGATCTTTCACTCCCAGGCCTCCTTTGCTTTTAGATCTACTAATTCTGGACCATTTAACTAAGTGGTATCTCATGCGTCCCTCGTGTTCTTGCCAGAAAAAACGTTTACGATGTTTAGCCAGCTTCTCAATGACCATCTTAGGAAGAAGAAACATGGACATATAGAAGTAAATGATACTAGTGAGAGAGGAGTTAAGGAGGATTAATCTTCCTCCCGAGGAGGCCGCGTTGACTATCCAAGTTTCACAGCATTGAAGAAATCTATCATCAGCAAAATTCCAGTGCAGGTTGCGAAGAGTGGAATAGCTGACCGGCACTCCCAAATATTTCATAGGGAAATGACCAATATGACAGTTAAACAAATCTGCATAAAAGGCCACTGTATCGTCATCCCCTCCCACACACAAGGTTTCACTTTTCAAGAAGTTTATCTTTAGTCCAGACATAAGTTCAAAGATATATAGTAACAGTTTCAGGTTCACAGCTGCTTTTTTATCATGCTCGAGGCAGATGACTGTGTCATCAGCATATTGGAGAATGGCCACCCCATCTTTAACAAGATCCGGAGCCAACCCCGTGATAAGTTTCTCTTTTTGAGCATTACGGATCATCTTAGACAGCGCTTCAACAGCTAGGTTGAAAAGAAAAGGGGAGTGGGGATCGCCTGGCGCACCCCCTTGTGGCTCTGAAAATAAGGTCCTCTTTCATTATTCAACTTGACGCTAACAGTACCATTGTATAGGATGTTTTTGATCCAGCCGCACCAGGTTGCACCAAACCCTCAGTCGCGGTGACAATCTAGGAGGAATTCCCAATTGATTTTATCATAGGCTTTCTCAAAATCTAATTTCAAGACCACCCCCACTTTTTTCTTATGATGAGTATGATGAAGTATTTCATGCAAAGTGAGGATCCCGTCCATGATATTTCTATGCTTGATAAATGCATTCTGGTGCTTACTGATCAGAATATCAGCAAACATTGCCACCCGGTTATCTAAGACCTTGGTGATAAGCTTATATGGGAATCTCAGAAGACATATTGGATGATACTGCTGTATTTTCTTTGCTCCTTTCATCTTGGGAATTAGAGTAATAATGCCATAGTTCAGACGAGCTATGTCTAACTTGTTCGAATGGAAAGCTTCGAACAAGTGCATGATATCTTTTTTCACAAACTCCCAACACTGCATATAGAATTCCGCTGGGATGTTATCCGGCCTTGGTGCTCGGTTACATCCCATCCCGAACAAAGCTCTCTTCACCTCCTCCTTTGTGAATTCACTAGTGAGCAAGATGTTATCCTCCTCACTAAGTTTTTCCTCTTCCGACCACGTATCAGCAGATAAGTGAAACATGTTGCCCCTAGCAGGGCCAAAAAGTTCTTTGTAGAACGAGGTTGCGTGTGCTAGTAGGTTCTGTGTACCCTCAATCACCACCTCCCCCGCAGTGAATGAGTGAATAGTATTTTTTCTCTTCCTCCCATTTGCAACTCTATGGTAGAAGGCTGTGTTTCGATCTCCTTTGAGCAACCAACGCTCATTGGAGTGTTGTAACCAAAACAACTCTTCCGTAATCAGGAGCTCGTTTAATTCTGCACACAAGGCAGTTCTCTCTTCATAAATTTCTGGACCAAGGGGGCCATTTTCTTCCATCTTTTCTATTCTCTCCAGTTCTTCTTTAATGTACTTTTTCCTTTTCCTAGCATGCCCAAAGGAGTGAGCCCCCCATCCTTTGAAATATTTTTTGATATGCTTTAGCTTTATGTTTAAGATGTCGATGGGATCTTCAGACTTTACAGGTTGTTCCCAAATCTTTTTTGCTTTGATATAAAAATCTTCATTTTTAAGCCAGCTTAGTTCAAATCTGAACTCTCAATCATGGGAGGGGTTGGTTTTCACAACATCAGTGGCCAGAAGCAACGGATTGTGGTCCGAAGTATCTCTTACCAATTTACGGACATATACCAATGGGAATAGCTCTTCCCACTCGAAACTCATGAGGACTCTGTCTAATTTCTCCAAAGTAGGATGTTTCTGTTTATTGGACCAAGTGTATTTACCCCCTCCCATATGTATTTCTCTTAAATTCAGGGATTGTATGACATCATTAAATCTGTCAGTGTAGTGAGAGTGTGTCAAATTTTTGTTCTTCTCCTCACTGCTGCGGAGGATATTGAAATCTCCACCCACTATATAGGGGACATGAATCTGGGAGCAAGTATAAGCTAATTCATTAAGGAATTCCTCTTTTCTATCATCTTGGGCCGCTCCATAAACCACTACAAGGGTCCACATACTCTTGTGTTTAACATCGTACAAGTTAGCTTGAAGAAGGAAGTTACCAGGTATCCAGGATACCACCTCTAGAGTTTCTTTCTTGATACCACAAAGGATACCGCCAGATTTGCCAATAGAAGGAGTCTAGTTCCAATTATATCTATCGAAAGGGTCCATCTTTCTTAAAGACTTACGGGAGAACTTTTTTTTCATAGTTTCCTGAAGGCCTATAAAATCTAGGGAATGATCTCTCATTAGGTCAGAGAAGCAGGTAGGCATCCCTTTCTTCCCTGCTCCTCTGCAATTCCAGAAAATACCATTCATATTAAGGTGTTGTTTTTCCCTCTTCTGGTAATCCTACTAGGAGGCAGAGTAGGATTACCCTTTTTATCTAGCAAGGAGACATGATTTTTTTGACTTCTGGTCACAGGTTTGGATATAACCACATTGACTTTTCTATCTCTTTTCTTTTTAGATTTAACCACTATGAAATTCTCCTCATCTATATCGTTTTGATCACCCCATCTCAAACTAAGGGGAATTTGGTCCCCTTTGGCATTAGTTAATATCATAGGATTCTCCATATTCTTTCCATCCTCTTTCTTTTCTTCCTGAATGTCATTATGGCGATATCTTTCAAGTCCTCTAAGCACATGAATGCAAGCAAAATCTGTATCAGGAATATTTACTCCCATTTTAACCGCTTTAAGAATTAATTCAGGATTAGATAGCGTATCAAAGGAGTTGGGACTATTGTGATTACCTTCTAGGTTTCTCTTTTTCATTGCTGCCATAGCCTTGTTGTCCATCCTTTCCGCTTTGTTCTGCACATTACGCAAGCTGAAGCGCAGATTTTCTTCGGTGACAAGAGGAGGAGTAGGAATCACCGCATCCTCCCCCGCTTCGTCAGGTAGCTCAACTCTGTATGTACTGCCCCCACCCAACTTGCTTTGTTTGTATTCATTCACCTCATTCACCTGTGAACATGATCTCACAACATCAGAGTATAATTTTAGGCTACTCTTGAATATATGAGGAACCGATTCTTTTTCGTTGTCAAGGCTACTTACACCATCCTCCCCCATGTCCTGTTCTTGGGCCATCGTATCAATCAACAAAGTGGTATGTAAGGAATCATCAGACTCAACGCTTTCCTGCGACTCCCGAATGATGTCCTGTTTCTCTCCCTTGGAAGTGGAAGGAGCCAGCCCAGGCCCGGGAGAGATACTGGCCATCTTAGCTCCAGGAGCCGTCTGAATAGGACCATCTTTCCCCATATTTTGTTCAGGTTTCTGAGTAATCTCAACTGATTTTTTTCCTCTGTCAGGATCCCTAACCAAAACCTGTTCTACTTCATAGAAGAAGTCATAGAAATGACCTCCAAGGACTGCCTCAGCAATGACAGGGATTTCATCCACATTCCTGCATCCCATTTTAACCGAACTGAACTTGGGCGATGTAAGGTAGCACCGTCAATCTCAAGTGGAACACCAAATAAAGATGTAACATAGGCTAGGTTTCTTTCACTTCTCTTGTCCAGAGGAATATTGCTGACTTTCACCCAGGCCACCTCCATAACCCCCTTGGCCCCCACAACAGATGACCACCGTGTGGCGTGTATCACCGCACCACTTGTTTTGAGAGTGACTTTGCCCACATAGCAGATTTGAGCTACAGCCCTAGGATTAGGAAATCTAACAACAAAAACTCCAGGGCCAATGGCATGAGCAGAGCAACGCCAGCCCATAGCCAAGTAGTCACTAAGATCAATCTCCATTTGACGGGTCGATGTTTCCCCTTCTACAATAGTAACAACGATGCTATTGGCCCTCTCCTTAACCTGACTGGCAGTACACGAATCATGTATGAAATAGAAACCTTGCCCTTTAGACTGAAAGGCACACATAGGAGCAATGCAATCCCATGGCAGAAACTCGACGCAGACAGAAGCAAGATGACCTAGTTTATTGCAACGCTCACAGAAAGCTTGAGGGCAGAGTGCAGGAGGATGTTCAGGAGACTTGCAGATTGGACATAGGTCAAGATTCTTGGTAGGGTGCACCTGATTTCGTTTTCCATGAGGCCGCTGCTGTGGTGGATGAGTGCGCTGCTCTGCATTGGCGCCGCCCGAGCCCGACAGTGCCTGCGCCCCCCGCACCGGCCGAGCCCGACGACATCTGCGCTTTCTGCACCCAGGTGTCAACAATCTTGCTTTGGAACTGTTACAGTTTGAGAAGGGCGATTTTTTTGTGGGGGCCCAGGTGACACACAGGAGCAACGGCCTTAGGTCGTTTCTCATGGTGGTGTATGGACCTGCGGATCAAAGACGATCTGAAGTGTTTCTTAATGAAATTCACGATCATGTACTTATGTAAATGATGATGTGGACTCGGATGACAACTTCTGATGCCTTTGGTATATGAATCATGAAGCCTTTATATGTGTCTCCATGCATGTGTTTTTCTAACACTTTGTTATGTGTTGAAATTTTGTTATTCTCCCTTCTGTAGATGAGGTGGTATGTGGTGTACTCAGGTAGACATCCATGAGTCTATGATTCATGGAAAACATGCCATGAACAAGTCAACCATTACAAAGACAATTGCCACAAAGGGTATGATACTATAGAGAAGGCAGAGCATGCTTACTCCACGTATTTGCTTCACGTAGGGAGAAAATCAGATTGGGTGGAGGTGGATGAATAACCTCTTTGTCCTACTTGTGATCTTTCTTGGTTTGATGCTTGTGTGGTCCATGTAACACAAATGGGTCACATTGAGGTTTTAGTGACTATTTGAGACTTGTAATGATGCTTTAGTTAGTTTGATGTAGAACTTTAGACTCATTGTGATGCTTTAATTAGTTTGATGAACACTTGGGACTTGTTATGGCCCTTTAGTTAATCTGATGAAGAACATTGAATTTGTTATGATTCTTGTGCATTGCCTATGATGTGTACTGTCCGCAGACAATTTTGTACTGTTTGTATGTCTTTTGTTGCAGGGCAGATGTAGAAGCAAATAAAACAGAACATATGACTTCATCTTTGCCGAGTACACCACTCGGTAAAACGTAATTGCCGAGAACAAAGCTCGGCGAAGAAGCCACGTGTTCTTCTCTGGTAGCATGGTCCGAACTTTCATGAGTGTAAGTACATGAATCTCGGCAAACATGGCAGCTGGGGCTTGCTTGGGCACGGTATCATCGAATGGGCCTACTCGGCAAACAATACTCGGCAAAGATGGGGTTTACCAAGATTTGTCGAGCAAAACTCGGCAAATATTTCAGGTGACGTGCTTCGTTCCTGGGCTGTTAGATTTGCCGAGTACCTGCGTGCAGTACTCGGCAAAGTCGTCTGCCATGTGGCAGCCGCCGTCTCCGTACGATTCGTCAAGTCCCTTATTTTTTGCCGAGTCCCATGTTTAGTGCTCGAAAAAGTCTTTGCCGAGTACCCTTAGCCAAGAACTATACTCGGCAAACAGTATGCCGAGTGTAAAACAGCTTTCGACGAGTTTTTATAGTACTCAGCAAACTCGGAAATTCCAGTAGTGATGCTACGCCGAATGTGGTGGACGGAGTCAGGCACGGTGTCGCGCTGCAGGTCGAGAGGCGGCAAGGTCGGACGCGGGTGGCAAAGGGGTGAAGCTTACGAGGTTGAGGAGGAGGAAAATGGAAGCGAGGGAGGGTGGAGGCCAGAGGGAGCCAATTTGCTAGTTTCGGGGATACACGGGACGCCGCTTGCACCCCTAAACACAGCAGCACTACATGTCACCGCCATAGACCTCTGCTCTGCGTTGGGACACTGGTAGGTGTAGGTGGTGTTGGACTGTTGATCCTGCTGGATCATTTGAAGTACATAGATGCTTTGCGTCCGGTTGTTGATACTGTTTGTGTAGGTTGTCCGATGTGTCTCTCTGGTAGCATGAGGTTCTTGTGCTTGGCATGACTTCGCTCAGATTCCTTGCGTTGACAGACGGCAATGAAACGCACAAGCCGAACATGACACGCCTTTTGCGTTCCTTCCAGATGGAACCAGATCCTCTAACATAGAGAAAGAAAGTCACCGTGACATGCCAACAGCACTAATTTCAGACACCAGTACAACGCCATGGATTCTGTTCCGCCGGTGAAACTGTTTATGTCAGTGAGATGGTATAGTTGAACCGAACGGTCGTTTATTCTAATCAAACAAATCTATAATCAAACTGGCAAAGTGCATATACTCCATACCGCATTGCCAAAGGGGTGCAAGCACAACTCTGCTCGAATCATATGACTATTTCAATCTTACCAGTCAGAAAAATTTACAAGATAACCTGAAAACAAACTGGGCTGCTATGTTCTTTTTTTCTGTAAAGGTTCTGTTTGGATCTCAGATAATTCACTGGAAAGAGTTAGTTCCTGCAGGAATCGGGAAAATTCCCGTGTTCCTAGCAGGGCCTAAGTATGAAAGAAAAACTATCTACTGTATTTCTGATGTATACCCCTAAGGGGCTCGGATATTTGACGTCCACATAGATTATAATCCATCATCCCACCTAGGAAGGTTTGCGGTAGCTTCATTGACCCTTTTTACCAGTGTAACCTGCAAGGAGAATAGATCAGGCAATCACAGAAGGATAGTGGTCAAATTTTGTAGATACAAATACTACCCTGATATTAAAAAGGAATAACGATCCTTGTTAAATTCAACATGTTTAATGACTTTTATTGAGAACCAGCATTATCAAGAAGCAATGATTTCAAAACCATCCATTGACCTTAAACAGAAGGATGAAAACGCATACGCTTTTTCAGTCCATAGATAACAGTGGTGATGTAAGAAACTTTCATTCAAAGTGTTAGGGACATCAACGCAAGGGTTCGCTGTTCTTGAAAGAAGCGCTTAAATAGAAAACATCACAGAGCATTCCAGCTTCCGATCCCAAGCACAGCCGATGTATGCCAAGACTTACCATGCTAGCAATCATATTCATCTCAATTAATCAAATTACGCCAGTTTCAGTGGTCACTTTTAAAAGTTCCAAATCCCAGTCTTAGAAACATTTTCGGCTTGATATAGGAAAAACATTATATGGCTAACACGCAGTTACCAACTCGCATTAAGCTAATCATCATAGCATATAGTAAAACAGCAGCAGTAAATAAAATTCCTGCACTGTATTAATCTGTTACCTAAACTTATTCAAACAAATAGAAGATGAATGCAATAATAATATGAAATTCTACTTATTTTTTGTAAACGTTGAACACATAAACAGTAACTCCGTATCTTAAAAATCATAATAAACTTGTTGCGTAATTTTCCAATTTATTCGCTGCTAAACGTACCACGCTTTCTGGCACTCCTGGAGGGGGCAATGTAAGATTTCTTGGCGGTGGCCTATCTTGGTATGATCTCTTGTCGAATCTCCACTCACCAATTTCTCCATATGTCAGTACGCCCTGAAATTGTTTGCCAGGATATTGTCAAATACCTTGTCGTATGGCCAGAAGACCGACCGAATAGCCTTATGTTTAGTAACATAATAGAGAGAAAATAACGGGGCCTTTACTTTCTACCCTCAGTCATATTCATTTCATATGAATATGAGATCTGTAAAAAAGAATCAGACTTATGAATAGTAGGCCCCAATAAATACCTTGAGTGTATAGTCACATCCATAGGTGAAGTGGATAATAAATGTATTGTCGAGCTTCTTATCAAATGGTGGCTGCATTTTTAAGGGGTGTCAGTAATAGCTCTAATCATGTCAATCAAGCACGTCGCTTTTAGTGCGCAAGTATATTGTCGTCAGAAAATCAGAACAGCTTCAGCACCTGGATCATGAAATCTTTACGAAGGATATGCTGAACCCCATGCAATGCACTGGCAACAGCATATGCATACCTAGAAGCCAAAGAAAAATAACAAAAAACTGGATTTATAACAAAGTAACAATGAGAAAATGCATTTATCAAATTCACACACAAGAAAAGATAATTCTGACATTTCCAAAACCCATCCAAAAGCCTTGTCAGTCTCTTGATCCTCTTTCATTTCTAGTGATACATTCATCCATGTGGGAGCAATCTTCTCAAGCAGTGTCTATTCTTTCCTCATATAACGAGAGATTAAGTTAGATTCAGTAAAATGACTAACCAAAACGGTAACTGAAACACAAATCATGCAAAACCAAATAAATGGAATGGAGCTTCATTCATCCATGAGACTGCAGTCTATAGAGCACCAAGTTAACAACAGTGAATTACCTTCTTAATTATTACAGGGGAATTCCCGATAGGGTCAACATTTGTGATTGGACCCCTTTCTTCAGGATAGTATTTCCTGATAATTTTTTCATGTTCGGATGGTGTGATGTAAAAGAAGGGGAATGCTGCTGGATCATTGTCAAAAGCTAAATTTGGTAAAGGTTTCACAAATATATGATCTGGTTCTGCCATCAGTATGTACCTGTGATATTCAAGCAGAACAGAACAGTTATAAACACATGGAGAGAGAGAGAAATCCATATTATGTACTCCCTCTGTAAACTAATATAAGAGCGTTTAGATCACTACTTTAGTGATCTAAACGCTCTTATATTAGTTTACAGAGGGAGTACTACTTTAGTGATCTAAACGCTCTTATATTTCTTTACAGAGGGAGTAGGCATGAATGTGCCTAAATATCTGTCCCATCTTACATCCAAACACCAGCAACAACTTTTCTTGTTTCGCTTATTTTTGGTTAATCATGGATGTCTGGATGTCAAATCATAAAGTACCTTGTGGAAGATTAAAAGTTAAAACCATACTGAAAGTATGGAAACCAAAAGGGCATATCAGTCTTTACTTACTCTTCTTCAATCTTTGCCCGCTGCAGCCATTGTACAAATGCCCATGGCCTGTTTAGGACGATATAGCCCTGCAGTGTAGACAGTATCATAATCAAACCTACGGAGCATTTCAAAACTGACGTTGCTTCCCCCAGTAACTGTAACTGGGTGTACATGAACGAAGGAAGTAAAGTTCAAACTGACAGGGCAAATACAGTGCTCAAGGGAAGGCAAGAAAGCAGGACTTGGTCAGAGAGCGGGTGGCGAGTTGCGGCATAAAGGGATTCTCAAGCGCAGACAAAATTCGACATGCGAAATTCATGACCTTTAACAGCAACCTAACAGAACTAGTTAAAGAAATAATAATCACTTGATTTTGCAGTTGCAAGTTGGAAGCGAAGCACCGATTTTCGTTTTATCTCGCCTTAAAATCCCGAAGACAGAGCCCGTCTGCACACGTAGCCCCACGTTGCACAACAAACAAACAAACAAACAAACCGAAACAGAGAGCGAGGAGGAGACCAAAAAAACAGTCAGTCGTGGCGTACTTACACGGTCCTTGCCGGCGGGGAGGGGGTCGACGACGAATGTGGGGATCTCGTCCATGAGGCCGTCAGGCTTCCCCGAGTGCAGCACG
Organism: Triticum aestivum; assembly: GCF_018294505.1. Classification (NCBI taxonomy): domain Eukaryota; kingdom Viridiplantae; phylum Streptophyta; class Magnoliopsida; order Poales; family Poaceae; genus Triticum; species Triticum aestivum. The sequence goes on from NC_057800.1 coordinate 233,798,517, forward strand.
CGGGTGAAGCCGCCCATGTCGGTGCCCTCCGGCCGCGCCTGCATCCGCTTGTACCAGAAGTACATGACCCGGCACTGCCACCTGCTGTACGGGGCGTCCGTGGCCGTGAGCGCCACGTGGAAGGGCCGCCTCTGGCCCCTCGCGCCGCCCGCCGCCCGCATCCACTCTGGCATCCGCACCACCGGGTCCCTCGCTCCCGTCCCAAGCCCCGCAGTTCCTCCTCCTCCTCCGTTGCCGCCGCCACCGCCGCCTCGTAGCACCATGGCGAGCACGCTGTACGAGATCAGGAAGGCGAACACCCCGACCGCCAGCAGCAGCAGCGCCGACGCAACCGGGCCGCGGCCCCCTCCGCCCGCGGCCTTCCTCGCCGGCGCGTGCATCGCTCTCCAGAGATTCTTTCTCTCGCCCGCTGGGTGGGTTTGGAATCAGTGGGTAGGGGTTTTGCCTTTTGGCCGGGATCGATCGGGGAGGGAGAAGCGGAGAAGGAGAAGGGTGGAAAAGAAAGAAAGTGCTCGGTCGGGACTTGCGAGGGAAGCGAGGTAGCCATTCTTCGGGACTAAACAAATTAAGAAGGAACAAATGGCATCACCGTAATTGATGCCCCCGCCCAGAGAGAAGCGGGGGTGTTCTGGATGCCATGTCGAACCCCACTGTCAGGTGGACCCCCGTGTCTGGGGAAGGTGGGGCCATGAGGTCGGTGGCGAGGAGGAACGTGTGCACGGGTGGAAAAGGGTAAAACGTCGTCTGTGCTCTGCGTCAACTGTGTGTGTGCGCTCTCCGTGCGGCGGGTTGACTTGACCCCAACTGTAGGTGTGGGCCCGCTTGTACCTTCTACAGCGATCGACGAGGGAATATGGCTCTACGTGGGCCCGTTGCTTGTCTCATTCATCGGAAGGCATCCTACTGCTCATCGGAATTTACGCAAGCAAATGGATCGATTTTCATTACTCTCATTGTCGTTGATTTATTATAAAATTTCTTTTATTTATTTTAATTATTGCTGATTTATTACAAACGTGTAGTACTTCTTTTTGCTATGGAAAACCTCTCTAAACAAGTCTTTCAAAAAAATTAGTATTAGTAGCATATTTTAGAGCATCTACAGTCTGCGCCTCAAACGTTCGGATGGACAGATCGGTCATAAAAAAACATAGACGGGCACCTTGAACAGGCCTCAAACGTCTAGGCTGGCCGGCATCACTCATATACATCCTAAATGTAGAGCGGATATGAAAATGCCCGGGCGCAGCCGGATGCGTCCGCCACGTCGGACCCGACATGCCTACCCCATCATAAATTGCATCAAATCCATCACTCTTCCGCATCCTCCTGCCTTCCTCCAACCTTTCCCGCGTCCGAGCCCTCGTCGTCCGCCACCCTTACTCCTCATTCTCACCGTCGGTCCCGACCCACCGCCCTAGATGTCATCCAGCCCATCCCCGGCTGCCGTGACAAAGGTTGCGTCCACCTAGTCCTTTGCTACTTATGAGCCGCGTTGGGATTTTCCCTGAAGAGGAGGGGAGATGCAGTACAATAGAAATAATTATTTCCCTCAGTGAGAACCAAATTTTATCAAACCAATAGGAGAATCACGCAAAGCCTCGTGAACAACACCTGCACACACAAAAACACATACTTATACCCAACGCGTGCAAGAGGGTTGTCAATCCCCTTGAACTCGTTACTTGCAAACATCAAATCATGTATAGGTAGATGGATAAATTGCAAAACAAAATGAAAGAAATAAAATTGCAGCAAAGGAATTAAGTTTTTATAATTTGATTAAGGTGGGGGTCATAGTTTTCACTAGAGGCTTCTCTCTCGAACACATGGCATACGGTGGGTGAATAAATTAATGTTGGGCAATTGATAGACAAGCACATAGTTATGACGATATCCAAGGCAATAATCATGTATATATGCATCACGTCCGAGACAAGTAGACCGACTCCTACCTACATCTACTACTATTACTCCACTAATCAACCACTATCCAGCATGCATCTATGGTTTTAAGTTCATAAAAAAAGGAGTAACCCCTTAACCAAGATGACATGATGTAGACAAAGTAAACCCAATCAACATAAATAAACCCCATCATTTTACCTTTAATGGCAACAATACAAATATGTGTCTTGTCCCCTTCTGTCATCGGATATATAGCACCGCCAAATTGAACCCATCACAAAGCACCTTTCCCACTAAAGATAAATCAATCTAGTTGGCCAAACCAAATGGATAGATCGGAGAGAAATACAAAGTTATAAGAATCATGCATAATAAAGTTCATAAAAGAATCAATTACTTCTCATGAATATTCAGATCATAAACCCACAATTCATCATATCCCAACACACCGCAAAAGAAGATTACATCGGATAGAACTCCAAAAACATCATGGATAACATGGTGTTGAAGATCAAAGAGAGAGAAGAAGCCATCTAGCTACTAACTATGGACCCCTAGGTCTGTGGTGAACTACTCATGCATCATCGGAAGGCAGTAAGGATGATGTAGAAGCCCTCCGTGATCGATTCCCCTTCTGACAGAGTACCCAAAAAGGCCTCCAGATGGGATCGCAGAAGAACAGAAGCTTGTGGCAGTGGAAAAAGTGTTTCGGTTGGCTCTATGTTGGTTTGGGAATTTTTGGGAATTTATAGAAGTGAAATTAGGTCAAGCGGAGCTGCATGGGGCCCACAAGCTCCTGGGGCGCGTCTACCTCCTAGGGCGTGCCCCTTGAGCTTGTGGCTCTCTCATATCTCGTCTGGTCTCCTCCCGAAGCTTTGAGGGTCCCTTCTGGTCTATAAAAAATTAATCCAAAGATTTTTTTCATTTGATATTGATTTTTTGAAAAGCCAAAAATAAGCAAAAAACAGCAACTGGCACTGGGCGTTGGGCACTAGGTTAATAGGTTAGTATCAACAAATGATATAAAATAGCATATAAAACACCAAGATTGATAATTTAATAGCTGGAACAATTGAAAATTATAGATACGTTGGAGACGTATCATCCTTCGGTGTCCCGTCCTCGGCTTCGTCATCCAAGCCGGATAACATCTCCCAAAGGAACCGGCGGCGTAGGCAGGGAGAGAGGGAAGCGGTGGCGGTTGTGACGCCCCAAGACCGATGCGTCAGGTGTCTTCCAGTTATTCGCTGACGTTGACATGTCATTTGCTTGCATGTTGCATTTCATCATGTCACCTCTTGCATCGCATCATGTCATCATGCCATCATTTCATTAATCTTATAACTTCTATAAATAAATTGTATGGATCTTCGATCCATTTAAATCGAGGGAAATGCACATGGTGATTTTATCTTTATAACATATATCCTCCCAATATTATTAGGGAGCTATAAAATAATATTCCATTAGTTTGGAATTAACCGCAAACACACTTGCAATTTAAACTCTCAAGTCTTTTCTGCTTCGAGTTGCTCCTCAAACCTTGCCATATATTCTTTCATCATTTTCCGGAGCTCCACCAAAAATCCGAACATTTTTGGACCTTCCTAACCCTCACTTCCTATTCGAACCATTTGAATTTAAATCAAATGAGTTTGAATTTAAACTTTGAAAAATGCCCACTCCATTTTTCTTGGATCATACACATTTTTGCGAGTCCGGGAATATAGTCCGCGTGCCCAAGTCCTTCCTCTAACCCTTTCTTTTCTCTCCTTCCTTTCTTTGCTTTTATTTTTCCGCTATGGAAAAAAAATTAGGAGAGAGAGAGCCCAGCGGCCAGGTCGACCTACTTCCCCGCAGCCCAGCTAGGCCTCTCAGCAGCCATCCGCGGCCTCCCTAAGGCCCAGCCGCCCCACTCCTTCCTAACCCTAGCCCGTTTCGCTCGACCTCCACTCTCCCTTGTCCCCTCCTCTAGCACCGCCAACGCACGCGCTGCACCCCTCTACCCGATCTCACCCTCTCCCTCTCATCCTCCCTCCAGCGCCGCCAGGAGAGGAGCGCCCGCGCCCGTTTCTTTCTCTCCCCCGATTCCCCCTCGTCCTTCGCGCCCCTCCGCCAAGCGCCGCCGACCGCTCCTTCCTCCTGCTCGACCCCCATCTCCCTCAAAGCGTTGTCACGCATAGAGGGCAGAACCAGCGCCTCCTCGCCCTCTCCCTCGATCCCATCCTCCCCGACGCCCTCTCCTACCTCGCGCCCTGCCTTGCCCCGCCATGAATGCCCGGAAGACCTCGCCGCTGCCTCCCCGCCACCGGCCATGGCGCCCGCGCCGGCGACCCGACCTGCCATGCACCATCTCTACCGTCCCCTCGCCCGTTTGCCTCCTCCTACGCCCTGTGCACCCCTGTGCTCGCGAGCAGGGGACTCCGAGGACGCCAGCCGCCCTCCTCTACCAACCTGGGTCGGCGACTTCCGCCTCCACTCATTGCCGGCGAGCAAGCCGCAGCCCGAGCACTCCTCGCCACGCAGGCATCCCCATCCCGAACCCTCCTCGTCGCTTGCATCTTCTCCGGCAGCATCGCTGCGCCCGCACGCCTCTGGCGAAGCTTCAAAGGCCACATCGTCGTCCTGTTCAACTTGCACCATCGGGGACCGAATCCCCTCGCCAGATCCGGTGGATCCCCGTTGTTTTCCGTGCCTGCAGGTCCCATCTCGCCGAACCCCCCCTCCCTCATCAGCAGCGCCGCCTCGCCCTGCTGCCATGTCATGTCCTGCCGCTACCGCTACTTTCCTTGCTTCACACATTGGCAAGCTCGAAGGCCGTCCCCGGAGAACTTACCTACGACAAGTTCGTGTACCCACGTTGTGTGTTTTCTGCTGCCAAGTGAAAGTGCGTTATATCGACTAGAGGGGGGGTGAATAGGCGATTTTTATGAAAGTCTTCAAAACGTGGAAGTTATGAAGACAAACGATAGAAATAAACCTATTACCCTGCAGCGGAAGGTAGACTACACTAGGCAAGCCATAGTCAAGTATTCAATAGAGTGAAAGCACAATGACTAATAGCAGCAATGTAGTAAGGATCAGGTAGGAAGATATTGTGAAGCCACACAGAACACGCAGTCACTCAGTGAAGACAAAAGATAGTGCGAACATACAATGACTTCACAAGGAGTAACAATAAGTAAAGGGAAGGGAAGATGAAACCAGTGACTCGCTGAAGACAATGATTTGTTGGACCAGTTCCAGTTGCTGTGACAACTGTACGTCTGGTTAGGGTGGCTAGGTATTTAAACCTTAGGACACACAGTCCCGGACACCCAGTCCTGAACACGCAGCTCAGGACACCCAGTCCTCACCGTATTCCCCTTGAGCTAAGGTCACACAGACCTCGCCCAATCACTCTGGTAAGTCTTCAAGGTAGACTCCCAAACCTTCACAGACTTCGTTCACCGGCAATCCACAATGTCTCTTGGATGCTCAGAACGCGACGCCTAACCGGCTGGAGGATGCACAGTCCTCAAGTGTAATAAGTCTTCAGATCACACAGACAAGAAGACTTAAGTGATGCCTAATTCTCTTTGGCTCTGGGTGGTTAGGGCTTTATCCTCGCAAGGAATTCTCTCTCAAAGGCTTCGAGGTGGGTTGCTCTCAAACGACAAAAGCCGTACTCTGAATCTGAGCAGCCAACCGTTTATGGTTGTAGGGGGTGGGCTATTTATAGCCACTTGGCAACCCGACCTGATTTGTCCGAAATGACCCTGGGTCACTAAGGAACTGACACGTGTTCCAACGGTCAGATTTCAAACTCACACGGCAACTTTACTTGGGCTTCAAGCAAAGCTGACTTGCCCGACTCTGGACAAGATTCGCTCTCAAAGTCTTCACTCGAAGACATAGGTTTTGTTTAAGCATCACTTCAGTCATTCTGACTGGTTCTCTTGGACCCCACTTAACAGTACGGTGGTTCCTATGACTCAACACAGAAGAAAGAGAACTACGAAAGATCTAAGTCTTCGAGCTCCATAGGCTTCATGTGGTGTCTTCTCTTGTCATAGTCTTCAATGTGAATATCTTCATATACCACCTTTGACTTCAATGTCTTCATACATTTTTAGGGGTCATCTCTGGTAGGAAAACCGAATCAATGAGGGACTTCTACCTGTGTTATCCTGCAATTCTCACAAACACATTAGTCCCTCAACTAGGTTTGTCGTCAATACTCCAAAACCAACTAGGGGTGGCACTAGATGCACTTACAATCTCCCCCTTTTTGGTGATTGATGACAAACTAGTTGAAGTTTTCAACGGGGAATATAATCTGTGAAATTGTAAAGGATAAGGAATTGTCTTCATAAGTTGCAAGGGCTCCCCCTGAAGATGTGCATATAAGTAATTTGCTTTTGGAATGCAAATGCACATGGCAGGTTGTACTTGTGGAGATCCACTTCAACTTATGATGACAATCCACTATGCATGTGAAAGTATATGAAGATAATGACATGCATAATGGAAAATGGACGTCTGCAGAATGATCTAACTGCAGAATTTATCGTCGCACATGCGGAATTTATCATCGCAACACAAGGTGGCAAATAAGTAGCAGACGACCATCGAGTTTAAGTGTTACAACTCAAAGAACCAAATGTAGCAAAACGAGAGTTGTAAGCACGAAGCAAAATATAAAGCACCCGCCCATATGGACCCGCTTGAAGACTATCAACCTCATATGCTTCTCCCCCTTTTGTCAGTAAGGACCAAAAAGGTTTGAAGACATAGAGCATCTACTCGTTCCCATGAGGAGTAGGTGAAGCAGCAGGGTCGTTGGTTGTGTTTGGCGGTGCTGAAGAGCTTGGAGCAGAGTCGAAGCGTGCTGAAGGAGGTGGCGGTGAAGTAGCATCGTCTTCATCCTCGATTACTCTGGCATTCATAGTTGCAGCAGAGGAAGAGAACTCAGAGTCTTCAAGGGATGGAGTTCGTCGCAGCACTGCCCTTCGAGGAGGTGTGGAGTCAAACTTGAATCGCTCAGTGAAGCCATCCTCTTGAAGATCATCTTCAGAACACATCAGTGTTAGCCCTTTCCATGTGCGGCGAGAGGTTTCATGGGCAACAAAAGCATTCTTGGTGGCAAGATTGCGAATGCGATTAACATCCACCAAGAGGCTTTGCATCTGACGCTTCAGCCAGTCATGATGCCTATCCTGTTTCTGATGAAGAGCCACAAGAAGCTCTCGGTCGTTGAGAACACGAGTGCGCTTCTTGGGTCGTGGAGCAGTTGTACTGTCAGTGGCTTCAGTGAGAGCAGGATGCGGTGCACGTGTAGTGCCAGCCAAAGGATACACACGAGTTACGGCTTCAACGCCTTCAACGTTCTGAGTGAAACTTTGATGCTCTGCATTCTGAAGACTGAGAGGTTCCTTGGCAGGCTCAGGATAGATGGCTTCAATAGACATATCCACATCAGGCAAAAAGATCCGATGGTTGCGGGCCGAGGGCTGATATGAGATAGCGGAGTGAAGTTTGATCAGCCGCATCACCCAAGGGGCGTAGAACTTCAAACCAAACAGATCAGAGCCAGATGCAGCAAGTTGGCGAATGAAGAAATCCTGTGTATTGAAGCATTTTCCATGAAGAATGTAGAAGACCAAAGTCTTCATTGCACCTTCCAGCTTGGCATGGGGAGAATGTCCTTTGATTGGCCAGAGAGTTCGCCTTATGATGTGATAAATGGTTCTTGGCAGATACTCAAGGTCTTCAACGAAGAACTCCGTGGGATAAGCAGCATCTTGGGGCAATGGCTTCATCATACTGAGCATCTGACTCATATTAGGTTCAGTCTTCTGAAAGATGCTCTCAATAGCTTCACTATGAAGCTGACAGCCATGCTCGTAGAGATCGCCAGGAGTGGGCAAACCAGTGAGCTCAATGATGTCAAAGGCTTTGGCTTCGTGATGAACGTTTCCTGTCATCCACTCCAGGACCCAAGTCTTCGGATCTCTGCTATACCCGCGGATGTGAAGTGTGGCATAGAATTGGAGCAGCAACTCTTCATTCCAATGCTCTTGGTCAGTGACGAACGGCAGCAGTCCAACCTCTTTGAAGCAATCCAGAGCTTCTTCCAGACAGGGCAGACCAGCTATTGCTTCAATGTCAAGGCGCTTGTGTGGGAAGATGCGACCTTGGTTGTAAAGAACGCATGAGTAATAGCTTCGCTGCGGATAACTCCAGAACCGATCAGATGATATTCTTTCCCTGGAGTAGGGGTTCCTGGAGCTGTTGAAGAATGTGTTGTCTGCTCTGAAGCCATTGATATTGAAGGAGCCAGGTGCTGATGCAGGACCTGGGAATCTTGGCAATCTTGGGATTGGCTTCTGTACCTGAGGCCTATGCTCAACATCATAGTCGAATTGGGGACCGGCAGCAGACGCAGGAACAGAAGCAGCGGGATCAGTGGCTTCGCTGACTTCTGGTGCTTTTGTTGGTGAGGGCTCCACATTTGCTTCAGCCATGACAGCATCAGTGGCTTCAGTGGTGTTGGTGGTGGCAGCCGCAAGATTTTCAACCTCCATTTGACGAGCTGGAGGGTCACTTACGATCACGTTCTCCTCGAGAACTGCTTCTTGATGGGACAGGGGAGTAGCAGCTTGTGGTACTTCTTCTTCATCGGCTGATGCAGCCGGAATGTCTTCAGCAGTTTTAGCTTCAGACGCAGAGACTTGAGGCCTTGGACCTTTGCGAAGCCTGCGCAATGCGGGCGACGCCTGTGGAGTTTGTGTTGGCTGGGCCTCAGAGTCTTCTTCCTCTTGTGGGCGATCCGCCCACGAAGCATCCTGTGCTATTGGTGTCAGTGGATGACCAATGCTGATGAGTTCACTGTGCGTGAGGACAAGCGATGATACCTGTTGGTGCTCTAGCTGAGGAAGGGCTGCATCATCTTCAATATGGTCATGGTGACCAATGTCCTCAGCAGCGAGGGGATCAGCTGCTGGAAAGTCTTCAGCTTCATGAGCCTCTGTGAAAGCAGGCTCATGGATAGTCAGTTGACGTTCTTGTGGATCAGCGTCGGGGTGAACCATGGAAATGGGTTCAACAATCAAGGGCTCTGTGGGAGCAGCCCGTTCCTTCTTGGTCATTCTTTTCTTCTTGGCGGGGGCAGTAGCAGAGGCTTCAGGATGTTTTCTCTTCCTTGCTTCAGCCTCAGCAGTCCTGGTCTTCTTCAGTTCTGAAGCGGTTGACCTGGCCTTTGGCTTCGGGCCAGTCATGCTAGTTGGGAAGACAAGGGGATCTGCCTCCTGCCTTGGTGCTTCAGGTTCAGCCATAGCGGGCTTCTTCTGCTTCTTGGCAGCCATCCTGGGGTCGATGCCAGGACGCCCAAGGGCCTTGCGCTTCTCAGCCTCATTGTAGGCTTGCACACACCTATCAGCCAGGACCTTCATGCGCTCACGAGAACCCTGAGCTTCTGCACGTTTCTTTAGAAAGGCTTCCTTGAGCTCGTGCAGCATAATCTTGAAATTCTTCACGTCTTGCACGCTGAGCTTGGCCATATGCTTCTTGAACTGAGATTTCTCAAAGTCAATCTTCTGCTTCAGTTCGACAATGCGCTGGGCGATAGCTAACTCTGAAGCAATGGCGCCATGGAAGGCGACACTGAGGCCAATGGGTAGTTGGAGATCGTCGAAGCTGATGTTTGGCGTGTCAAACCATTCATCAATGAAGTTGTGAATGACTGTTACATCAAAGAGAGGCAGATCATTGAAGATTTCTGCTTCTTCTTTGCTCTTGATGAGTTGCTCAAGAGCGTCATCTGCAAGATCTTCATCACTTGACAGATCAATGGCATCATTGCGCAGAATGGCAGCAGCTGTTAGCTCTTGGCCGGTGTGTGGCAGAGGCATCTTGACCTTCTGGGGCTTGGAGATGCGTGATAAATCTTCGGACTGCACACTGTCTTCAGGAGGTGCAGTTGCCAGTGGCTTCGCCCGTGAGATTTTTGGTGAAGGGGCAGGCTTTGAAGCTTTAGGCTTCTTCAACTTCTTTGGCTTCGGCGCTGCAGGCGCTTCATCTGATTCAGCGTCAGCTGCAGGCTCATTCACTGCAGTCCCTTGAACCAAGATATGGGTGATGAGGCCTTCAAGGTTGTAGAAAGGACCGACGACATTGGGTTCTGCATCTCGTGTGCCATCAGCCCTTGGAGCTGAGGGACCAGGGTTGAAGTCTAGTCCCAATGTCTTCTTGTTTTGCTTCACTGAGTTCTGGGCAAACTGGAAGTTGCGCTTGAACAGAATGTCGTCACGACACCATAGTAGTGACGATGGGTGTGCATCAGCAGGCTGTGGCCCACGGACCATGCAGGGATAGAAGCCTTGTTCAATGGCTTCATCTCTGGACCTGGGTTGAAGATTCTTGTATAGGATGTCTCCCCACGGTCTCTTGATGGCATTTTTCTCAGCATATTCCTGGGTTACAAATCGGTATTTGAACCATTGTTCTGCCCAATATCTTCGAATCCATTGGATTCGGGTCTTGCGCTGATTGTAATCCTCTTCAGGATCTGTCTTGTACAGTTCTGAGAGGTCATCTGGCAGATCTCTAGATGTTTCTCCACGACGCTTTCTGCCACCCTTCCTTGCTGATTTCTCTGAAGCCATGAACTTTAAACTGAAAGGCTTCAACACGTTCAAAGGCTTCAAAGATTTTCGCTTGCTGGACAAACAGGAACTTGCTTCGGGAGAATTTATATGATGCTGTAAGAATTCTGCAAATGAATGCAGACTATGAGAACCAAGGGATTCTCCCACGGACATGTACCTGTGACAGCATTAAGGTGCGAGGGAAGGGGAAGAGGTCATATGCATTCTCAGAAGATTTTGAATATAAATCAGTTTAGAAGACATTGACCTCATCGTGCGAAGACATTCACTCATAGATAAGGAGTTGGTTCCAGATTTGTACGAATCCAGAGATCAGTACAAGTGAGGAATCTAACTACTTTGTGAAGCATAAGTGAATATACTAGGCATGTTATGAGATGCAGTATGAGAGAGATCTAACTTGTGTGAATAGAAACTGCTTGTGGTAGAAAGTGACAAAGCCATAGGATCAACGGTGCCGTAAAAAGGAAGTTTTATTTACCACACTAAGAACTGCTAGACGGAGTGGAAGATGAGGCCGAGCAGTTCGATCTTCCGTGCCCTAACTTGGCGACGGAGGACACCTACGGCGACGGCGGAGAGGACGATGTCCGCGGTCGGCGTGAAGACGGCGTCGGAGAGGTTGCGGCAGCGAAGCGCTTCGTCGCCGGCGTCGTCGAGGGCTAGCGGTGGCGCTAGGGTTCGTGCGAGAGTGGAAGAAGAGATAATGACCGCCGTGAAGTGTGTATTTATAGGTACAGGGGCGGCACTGCGTTATTACACAGGTGCCCCTGGCGATTCGCATCTGAGGAACACGTGGCCATCATGCAGAATTTTGGGGTTTGTTCCACGTCCCACGCACGCCTGGATTGTCGGGTGGTCGTTCCTACTTCTCCGGGTTTCATGTGGAGGAATGAGCATTGAAAGTGGACTTAAGGTTTGTCTTTGTATCTTCTGCTGACAAGGACGCAGAGAAGACATTCGACAGTTTCAATAGAATGCATATGATTTGGAGAGATAGAGTTTGAGATAGATAGCATAGAGAGGTTAGGGTCCGATCACATTCACTTAGTTCAAAAGATTCAACAAGAAGACATAGCTATAAGTGAATGCTGTAGAGGACAGAACACTAGTATATATATATATAATCAACATAGTGAAGATAATCATGAAGACATGTTGAGATTGAAGCCAAACCAAATGTGAAGACATAGCAAGGTAACGCCATGAGTGAAACACTTCAAAATAGAACATTTGGTGGTGGCGTTACCCACCGTATAGGAAGTATTAGACCCAGGCACGGCGCACAATTATCGTGGCGCTCCGAAGTCAAATTCCACATTAATGTATTCACACTTAGAATGTATGTCTTCATTGATTGAAGACATACTTTACTTCATGTGTTGCACATCTAGGTCATCAATATGCATAAGGGTTAGGATGTGTGCCTGATCACAGGACATTTGAGGATTCCAGGATATTTAGCTCACACCGTAACTTGCAAAATCTCTTCTCATCCAAGGGCTTGGTGAAGATATCTGCCAATTGCTCTTCAGTGTTGACGTGTATGATATCAATATCTTCCTTCACAACATGATCTCTGAGAAAGTGATGACGAATTTCAATGTGCTTTGTCTTTGAGTGCTGAACTGGGTTGTTGGCAATCTTGATGGCGCGTTCGTTGTTGCAGTAGAGTGGCACTTGCTTCAGATGAATGCCATAGCCCTTGAGCGTTTGCTTCATCCACAGAAGCTGAGCGCAGCAAGATCCAGTAGCAATGTATTCAGATTCAGCAGTGGAGAGAGATACACAGTTCTGCTTCTTTGAAGACCAACATACAAGTGATCGTCCCAGAAAGTGACATGTGCCTGATGTAGACTTGCGATCAACTTTGTCACCAGCATAATCAGCATCCGAGAATCCAACCAGATCAAACTCTGAGCCCTTTGGATACCATAATCCTAGAGTTGGGGTGTGAGCCAAATATAGAAGAATTTGCTTCACAGCTAAGTGATGCGACTCCTTTGGTGCCGCTTGGAATCGAGCACACATGCAAACACTAAGCATAATATCTGGCCTAGATGCACATAGATAAAGTAAAGAACCAATCACGGAGCGGTATACCTTTTGATCGAACTCTTTACCATTGTCGTCAGGACCCAGATGATGCTTGGCTGGCATTGGCGTCGTGAAGCCTTTGAAGTCTTGCATACCGAACTTCTTCAAGCAATCTTTGATATACTTCTCTTGAGATATGAAGATGCCGTTGCGTTGCTGTCGTATTTGAAGACCGAGAAAGAACTTCAGCTCTCCCATCATAGACATTTGATATTACTCTTGCATCATATATCCAAACTCTTCACTGTACTTCTGATTGGTGCAGCCGAAGATAATGTCATCCACATATATTTGGCTCACAAACAGTTCACCATCATATGTCTTCGTGAAGAGAGTGGGGTCGAGAGAACCAGGTATGAAGCCTTTGCTCTTCAGGAAGTATTTGAGTGTGTCATACCAGGCCCGAGGGGCTTGTTTGAGGCCATACAGTGCCTTGTTGAGCTTGTATACCATGTCAGGATGTTTGGATCTTCAAAGCCAGGAGGTTGTGCAACATACACTTCTTCTTCAATCTTGCCATTGAGGAAGGCGCTCTTCACATCCATTTGATAAAGAAGTATGTTGTGATGATTTGCATAGGCCAGCAGTATGCGTATGGCTTCAAGTCTAGCCACAGGAGCAAATGTTTCATCGAAGTCAATGCCTGCCACTTGAGTATATCCTTGAGCAACGAGACGAGATTTGTTTCTGACAACTTGACCATGCTCATCTTGCTTGTTGCGGTATATCCATTTGGTGCCTATTATGTTGTGCTTCCGAGGATCGGGACGCTTGACCAGTTCACATACATTATTCAGCTCAAACTGTTGAAGCTCGCCTTGCATAGCTTGAATCCATTCAGGTTCCATGAAGGCTTCTTCAACTTTCTTGGGTTCTGTTATTAATACGAATGCGAAGTGCCCACAGAAATTTGCTAGCTAAGTTGCCCTTGAACGAGTGAGTGGACCGGGTGCATTGATGCTATCAATTATTCTTTCAATCTGCACTTCATTGGCAACGCGAGGATGTACAGGGCGAAGATTTTGCTCTTGCTGATCATTGTCGTTGTTAGAAGGAATGTCTTCAGGCTGAGCATTGTCTTCATGTTGATCAGGTGCTGAGATGATAAGTTCTTCTTCAGGATGAGCTTCAGAAGGTATAATTTCTCCAGTTCCCATTAGCTTGATTGATTCACTGGATGGAACTTCATCTAGCACATTTGGCAGTTGCTCTCTTTGTGAACCGTTGGTCTCATCGAACCGCACATCCACTGTTTCAACCACTTTGTAATGAAAGAGATTGAAGACTCTGTAGGAGTGCGAATCCTTTCCATATCCAAGCATAAAATCCTCATGTGCTTTTGGCGCAAACTTTGAGGTGTGATGTGGGTCCTTGATCCAGCACCTGGCGCCAAATACTCTGAAGTAACTGACATTTGGCTTCTTGCCAGTAAGGAGCTCATAAGATGTCTTGTTCAGAAGCTTGTGAAGATAAACACGATTGATTGTATGGCATGCAGTATCAATGGCTTTAGGCCAGAATTTTCTTGGAGTCTTATATTCATCTAGCATTGTTCTGGTCATCTCAATGAGTGTTCTGTTCTTGCGTTCGACGACCCCATTCTGCTGTGGCGTGTTGTAACACCCTGATGCGACTATAGCTCCCACGTGTCGAGGCACGACTTAGAGACATAATCGCATTGAAGGCATATGTCGCAAGTTAGGCAATCTTCACAACATCCCATGTAATATAAATAACAAAGGGGAGATAACATAGTTGGCTTACACTCGCCACGTCAATCAAGTACATAAATAACATTACATCATCCAAACACTCATGGCCCGACTACGGCGCCAAAATAAAATATAACCCAACATGCGACACGGTCCCGTTCACCCCCAATTGGGCACCACTACTGATCATCAGGAAAGGAAACATAGTAGCGTTGAGAGTCCTCGTCGAACTCCCACTTGAGCTCAAACGCGTCTCCTGGAGCGGAATCATCAGGCCCTGCATCTGGTGTAATAGTAATCTGTGAGCCACAGGGGCTCAGCAATCTCGCACCCTCGCGATCAAGACTATTTAAGATTATAGGTAAGGCAAGGTAAACATGTGGAGCTGCAGCAAGCGACTAGCAAATATGGTGGCTAACTTATTCACAAAAGAGAGCAAGAAGAGGAGGCAAAGCGCGAGCGAGAAACTAGAGAACCACCTGCACAAACATTACTCCAACACCGTGTCCGCTTCCCGGACTCCGCCGAGAAGAGGCCATCACGGTAACACACTCAGTTGATTCATTTTAATTAAGTTAAGGTTCAAGTTATCTACAACCGGACATTAACAAATTCCCATCTGCCCATAACCGCGGGCACGGCTTTCGGAAGTTCAAATCCCTGCAGGGGAGTCCCAACTTAGCCCATGACAAGCTCTCACGGTCAACGAAGGAATAGACCTCCTCCCAAGATGTTCCGATCAGACTCGGTATCTCGGTTCTTCAAGACACTTCGACAGGTTAAAACAAATCCAGCAACACCGCCCGAATGTGCCAACAAATCCTGATAGGAGCTGCACATATCACTTTCTCAGGGCACACTCAGATGAACACTACGTACAACTAAAACCAACCCTCAAGTTGCCCCGAGGTGGCGCTGCAAGTGGCTCTATTTGGACCAACACTCAGAGGAGCACTGGCCCGGGGGGGTTTAAATAAGATGACCCTCGGGCTCCGGAAACCCAAGGGAAAAAGAGGCTAGGTGTCGAATGGTAAAACCAAGGTTGGTCATTGCTGGAAAAGCTTTAATCAAGGCGAACTATCAAGGGGTTCCCATTATAACCCAACCGCGTAAGGAACGCAAAATCCGGAAACATAACACCGATATGACGGAAACTAGGGCGGCAAGAGTGGAACAAAACACTAGGCGAGAGGCCGAGCCTTCCACCCTTTACCAAGTATATAGATGCATTAAGATAACAAGATAATATAATGATATCCCAACAAGTAAATAAATGTTCCAACAAGGAACGGCCTCCAATCTTTACCTGCAACTAGCAATGCTATAAGAGGGGCTGAGCACAGCGGTAACATAGCCAATCAACGGTTTGCTAGGACATGGTGGGTTAGAGGTTTGACATGGCAATTTGAGAGGCTTGAAAGCAAGTGGTAGGCATCGTAGCATTGGCATAGCAAAAGAGCGAGCAATCTAGCATAGCAAAGATAGTAGTGATTTCGAGGGTATGATCATCTTGCCTACACAGTTGTCAGAGTTGACTAGATCCTCGAAACCAAACTCAACGGGCTCCTCATTAGCGAACTCGTCTCCCGGCTCTACCCAAACAAGACAAACAAGCAACAAGGACACAAATCAACCACGTGCAAGGAACAAACAAGATGATGCAATGATGATATGCTATGAGGGATGCGATGCGGGATGCAAAATGCAAGATATGACAGGAAATGCAAGAACCTGGCCTCAACTTGGAAATCCAAGTGTGCCACTCGAAAGATGAGATGAAATCACTTGAAAACGATATAAAGAACGCCGGAATCGGAGTTACGGTTTGGAAATGGCAAGCGATTCAAATATGACACCGGTCTGCGATTTACAGCAAGTAGCCATCTAAATGCAACGAAATGAACATGCTACAGCACCCAAACATGACAACAAAATACATGGCAGGGATGCATACAAGATGCTTAACAAAAGTCTAGCACTGATCTACGGCCAATTCATCCATAACAGGTTCAAACAAGCATGGCAAAAATGCATATGGCAATCAGATCTCAGACTTAGTGAAATTAACACTTGTCTGGAATTTCAGATCAGGTAGCACTCTTCGGAGCAACAAAACTACATGCTACAGGACCTAAACATGGCAAAGTAAAGCATGTCATGGAGATACTCCAAGAGCTTAATAAAAGTCCCTTAGTGACCTTGAGACAAAAGGGATCATAAAATACAATTGCAAGCATGTGAACATGGCAAAAACATAATCAGATCACAGACTTAGTGAAAACTGGAGCATGCTGAAAACAAATATCAAGTAGGCATGTTTACGAGCTCGATGCACTCACTATGGGGCAAGTCATGATAAGCTAAGAATACACCCATTAAGAACACACAAAATTCAAGCTAGACATGGCAAGAACAATAGCATAGCATGCATGGATCAACTACAACATCATCGGCAAAATTGCAAACAAGTTGACAATCTGCCCAGATTCACAAAATAGCAAAAGTAGAGCTCGATTGACTCAAGCTAGGGTGCTCCATAATTGCAAACAAAGACATGGATGGATAGAGCACTACAATATTAAAAAAACATCCTTACTGATCATCCTGAAAAGAGGCACGGATCATTAGGAAACAACATGTACAAATGGCATCATGAGATAAACAGATCAAGGACTTAGTGGAATTGCTAAGTCCCTAAAAACAGAATTACCAAGTGTCTCACTTGGCAAGCTCGTGCTAGTCACCACACACATCACAAAAAATACATGTGTTGCACCTCTGGAAAGATGACAAAACCCTTAACAAAACATATGTAGAACTCAGGGGCATATCATGCACACATTAATCATGGCAAAAATGACAAAAAGCTAAATAGAGTAGCAGATCTGACAATTATCTCAAGTAGCCCTCTTCTAACAGCATTTCGGGCATCAAGATGAACTCAAAAGAAAATGATGCAATGGAATGAAATGATGCACTCTCTGAGATGAACATTTTGATATGCTATATGCATGAATTGGAGCTACGGATGCAAAGTTACGAGGCCATGAACATGAGCACTTGAACTGCAGACTTAGGAAAAATTCGGGGTCAACCCTAGGGTTACTGTTCACCCCGATCCAGATCTAGCGCACACGCACTGTAGCAGCTCGGGGTCGCCAGGGTGGACCGCGGCGCGGCGCCGGAGCGGAGAGCCGGCGAGGAGGAGGATGGTGCAGGGCGGCGCGGGGACTGTGCCGGCGAGCACGGGCGGCGGCTGGCTCGCGCCAGCGAGGTGGTGGCTGCACCGGCGATGGAGAAGGGTGGCGAGGCGCGCGGCGGAGCGGCGTACTCCGGCCACCGGACCGGGGCGGCGCGGCGGAGGAGCAGGCGCCTCCTCGGGCGCTCGGGCAGCGAGGCGATGGGCCCGCGGGGGCCGGCTGCGGGCCTCCCGGGCCGGAGCGGTGGGCGGCGGCGCAGGGGCCACGTGGCAGTCCCTGAGTGGTGGCAGCAATGTGTCCGGCGGCCGGCGGATGTGTCCGGCCGCGCGGAGAGGAGCGGGGCTAGGGTTAGGGGTGGAATGACCCAAAAAAATTTGGGGGAGATGCTATTTTATAGGTAGAGGGAGCTAGGAGAGTCCAAATGAGGTGCGGTTTTCGGCCACGCGATCGTGATCGAACGCTCTAGATGATGGAGCAGGTTTTGGTGGGTTTTGGGCCAAATTGGAGGGGTGTTGGGCTGCAACACACACGAGGCCTTCTCGGTCCCTCGGTTAACCGTTGGAGTATCAAACGAAGTCCAAATGATACGAAACTTGACAGACGGTCTACCGGTAGTAAACCAAGGCCACTTGGCAAGTCTCGGTCCAATCCGTAAATGTTTAATCCCCACACACGAAAGAAAGGTAGAAATGACCACTGGAGGAGAACGAAGCGCCGGAATGCAAAACGGACAACGGGGAAAAAGCTCGAATGCATGAGACGAACACGTATGCAAATGCAATGCACATGATGACATGATATGAGATGCATGACAACAACAACACACGAAGACAAAAACCCGAACCCGAGAAAATAAAATAACTTAACGCCGGAAACGACAAGAGTTGGAGTACAAATTGGGAAAGTTACATCCGGGGTGTTACACGTGTACGGGGCTGAGAATTCATGTGTGATGCCCAAGGTATCAAGATATGTATCAAGGCCAGTGTTCTTGAATTCAGAGCCATTGTCACTTCTGATATGCTTTATCTTGGCGCCATAGTTGTTCATTGCTCGATTGGCGAAGCGTCTGAAGACATCCTGCATTTCAGTCTTGTAAAGGATTATATGCACCCAAGTATATCTAGAATAATCATCAACAATGACAAAGCCATAGAGACAAGCAGTAGTAGTAAGAGTTGAGTAATGAGTGGGACCGAAAAGATCCATGTGAAGCAGTTCGAAGGGTCGAGTAGTGGTCATGATTGTCTTCGAGGGATGTTTGGCCCTCGTCATCTTTCCTCCCTCACAGGCACCGCATAAGTGATCTTTCTTGAACTTGACGCCATCGATGCCTATGACATGCTTCTTCTTTGCCAGGGTGTGGAGGTTCCTCATGCCAGCATGCCCAAGCCTCCGATGCCAGAGCCAGCATTCTGAAGCTTTTGCTAGAAGACATACGGCAAGCTGTGGTCCTGCTGAGAAATCTACCACGTACAAATCATCTTTTCGATACCCTTCAAATACTAGAGACTTGTCAGATTCCATTAGAACAAGGCAACGATATTTTCCAAATATTACGATCATGTTTAAATCGCAAAGCATTGAGACAGACATTAAGTTGAAGCCAAGGGATTCAACAAGCATGACTTTATCCATGTGTTGATCCCTTGAGATTGCAACTCTACCTAGACCCAATACCTTACTTTTACTAGTGTCAGCAAATGTGATGTGGCTCTTGTCGGATGGACGTAAGGTTGAGTCCATAAGAAGGATTCTTTTGCCAGTCATGTGATTTGTACACCCACTATCAATAATCCATTCTGAAGACGCTGGTGTCGTACCCTACAGTGCAGTTAGGGGGATAGGCTTCACGAAGAGCATTGTGAAGCAAAAACATTTGACGAACCAGTGGGTTATGAAAGCTTAGATCCAGATTAGGACTAATAGGGAGAGTAGCAAGCGATTCAGGAACGAAGTACATAGTAAGACCATTCGGGCATTTGATCTTGCACCCTACAAGATGTTTAAGGTCCCCAACAATAGCGTCAGACGATTTTGGTTTTCTGTTGGAGACCTTTCCCTGCAAAAGAGAGTTAAGCTTTCTTAGCCACCCACATCTTCAAGGGTGGCTTAGAAGCAATAAGTCTAAGTGCAGCATCTGAGAACTTTGGCTTTGGAGCCCTAGCAAACAGTCTTGCAGGCGGACAATAGTACTCATAAGAATAAGCAGAATAGTTCTTGGTCTTATGAACATGGCGGTTTGATGAACCGCTCTCATATTCATATGCCTGAGTATGGTTTCCCTGCAAAACATTTGCGTTAGTGCGACTCAGGTGAGTCCTCTGTCTGTATGAAGCCTTTGGACCGTATGAAGCCTTTGGTCCGAGGTTTGTCTTCTTCACGTGAGGTGTCATGATGACATTCACAGGAAGATTCTCCAGACACCTTTTCGGAACCCAGATCTTCTTCATAGGCGGTCCATTCCTGCAGTTAGTACCAATGTACCTGGCAAACACTTCACCATTCTGATTCTTAAACAGTTTATAGTTTGCATCAAAGGATTCATCAATGACAATGGGGTTAGCACAAGTGAACCCAGATAGAGTGGATGGATCTGCTGAAAATTCCTTTGCAGCAACCCATGTGGTTTTGGGGTACTGCTCAGGTTTCCAGTAAGAGCCATCAACATTCATTTTCCTTACAAACCCAACACCCTCTTTCCTCGGGTTTCGGTTCAAAATCTGCTTTTTGAGGACATCACATAGTGTCTGATGCCCTTTAAGACTTTTGTACATCCCTGTTTCAAGCAATGTCTTCAACCTAGCATTCTCATCAGCAATAGCAGTGGAATCCCTAGCAGAGGGGTTAGTTCCCACATCAATAGTTGAAGATATTGCAACAGTAGCAGCAGTAGAACATTCAGCAACAGTAGTAGCATTATCATGCTCAATGCATTTAAGACATGGTGGTTCAAATCCTTCCTGAGCGGAGCTGATCTGATCTGTTCGGCGCGAAGTGACTCGTTTCCTTTTGAAGATCTTCATGAGCCGCTCTCAATTTCTCAAGATCTTGCTTCCTTTGAAGATAATCATAGGAAAGCTTTTCATGAGTTGTTGAGAGAGTTTCATGACGACTTTCAAGTTCCTCATACTTAACATGAAGATTTTTTATGTCTTCAACTAAGGATTCAGATCGAGTCATTTCAGCACCTAACAGATCATCGCTTCTGTCTAACAGTTTTTGAATATGTTCCATAGCTTTTTGTTGTTCAGTTGCAATTTTAGCAAGTGTTTTGTAGCTGGGTTTTGAACCATAATCAGAGTCATCGTCACTAGATGTTTGATAGTGAGTAGTGCGTGTGTTTACCTTGGCACCGTGTGCCATGAAGCAGTAGGTAGAAGTGGAGCAGTCCTTGTCATTTGCATCGGTGTCGGTGACGAAGTCATTGTCTTCAGTGTTGAAGATGGACTTGGCAACTTATGATGTAGCCAGACTTGCGACGCCTGAATCGGACTCCTCCTCAGACTCCACCTCCGCCTCCTCAGAAGCGGACTCCTCCTCTGAATCCATTTTCTTGCCAACAAACACACGTGCCTTGCCAGATGAGCTCTTCTTGTGTGATGAAGACTTTGAGGAAGACTTGGAAGAAGACTTTGAGTATTTCTTCTTCTTCTTGTCGTCAGAGTCATATTCCTTGCTCTTCTTCTTCTTTTTGTTCTCATTGTCCCACCGTGGACACTCAGAGAAGAAGTGGCCAGGTTTCTTGCACTTGTGACATGTTTTCTTCTTGTAGTCGTGAGCAGAAGCTTCATCATTCCTTGAGCTTGATCGGGAAGACTTTCTGAAACCTTTCTTCTTGGTGAATTTTTGGAACTTCTTCACAAGCATAGCAAGTTCCCTTCCAATGTCTTCAGGATCATCCGAACTGCTGTCAGATTCTTCTTCAGATGAGGAGATAGCTTTTGCCTTCAAGGCACGAGTTCGCCCATAGTTTGGACCGTAGATATCTCTTTTCTCAGAAAGCTGAAATTCATGTGTGTTGAGCTTCTCAAGTATGTCAGACGGATCGAGTGTCTTGAAATCAGGACGTTTCTTGAATCATCAGGGCTAGGGTGTCAAATGAACTATCAAGTGATCTCAGTAGTGTCTTGACGACTTCATGTTTGGTGATCTCAGTAGCGCCGAGGGCTTGAAGCTCATTTGTGATGTTAGTGAGTCGGTCAAATTTGAGCTGGACATTCTCATTGTCATTTCGCTTGAAGCGGTTGAAGAGGTTGCGAAGGACACTGATTCTCTGATCTCTCTGGGTTGAGATGTTGGGGAACGTAGTAATTTCAAAATTTTCCTACGCACACGCAAGATCATGGTGATGCATAGCAACGAGAGGGGAGAGTGTGATCTACGTACCCTTGTAGATCGACAACGGAAGCGTTTGGTTGATGTAGTCGTACGTTTCCACGGCCCGATCGATCAAGCACCGAAACTACGGCACCTCCGAGTTCTAGCACACGTTCAGCTCGATGATGATCCCCGGACTCCGATCCAGCAAAGTGTCGGGGAAGAGTTCTGTCAGCACGACGGTGTGGTGACGATCTTGATGTACTACTGTCGCAGGGCTTCGCCTAAGCACCGCTACAATATTATCGAGGACTATGGTGGCAGGGGCGCCACACACAGCTAAGAATATGATCACGTGGATCAACTTGTGTGTCTATGGGGTGCCCCCTGCCCCCGTATATAAAGGAGTGAAGGAGGGGAGGGCTGAACCTCTCTATGGCGCGCCTAGGGGAGTCCTACTCCCACCGGGAGTAGGATTCCCCTTTCCTAGTCCAACTAGGAGTCCTTCCATGTAGTAGGAGTAGGAAACAAGGAAGGGCGCAGACCCTCCCCCTAGTCCAATTCGGAGTAGGCCTTGGGGGGGCGCGCGGCCTGCCCTAGGCAGCCCCTCTCTCTTTCCCGTATGGCCCAATAAGGCCCAATACTTCTCCCGGCGAATTCCCGTAACTCTCCGGTACTCCGAAAAATACTCGAATCACTCAGAACCTTTCCGATGTCCGAATATAGTCGTCCAATATATCGATTTTTACGTCTCGACTATTTCGAGACTCCTCGTCATGTCCCCGATCTCATACGGGACTCCGAACTCCTTTGGTACATCAAAACTCATAAACTCATAATATAACTGTCATCGAAACCTTAAGCGTGCGGACCCTACGGGTTTGAGAACAATGTAGACATGACCGAGACACGTCTCCAGTCAATAACCAATAGCGGGACCTGGATGCCCATATTGGCTCCTACACATTCTACGAAGATCTTTATCGGTCAGACCGCATAACAACATACGTTGTTCCCTTTTTCATCGGTATGTTACTTGCCCGAGATTCGATCGTCGGTATCTCAATACCTAGTTCAATCTCGTTACCGGCAAGTCTCTTTACTCGTTCCGTAATACATCATCTCACAACTAACTCATTAGTTGCAATGCTTGCAAGGCTTATGTGATGTGCATTACCGAGAGGGCCCAGAGATACCTCTCCGACAATCGGAGTGAGAAATCCTAATCTCGAAATACGCCAACCCAACATGTACCTTTGGAGACACCTGTAGAGCACCTTTATAATCACCCAGTTACGTTGTGGCGTTTGGTAGCACACAAAGTGTTCCTCCGGTAAACGGGAGTTGCATAATCTCATAGTCATAGGAACATGTATAAGTCATGAAGAAAGCAATAGCAACATACTAAACGATCGGGTGCTAAGCTAATGGAATGGGTCATGTCAATCAGATCATTCACCTAATGATGTGATCCCGTTAATCAAATAACAACTCTTTGTCCATGGTTAGGAAACATAACCATCTTTGATTAACGAGCTAGTCAAGTAGAGGCATACTAGTGACACTATGTTTGTCTATGTATTCACACATGTATTATGTTTCCGGTTAATACAATTCTAGCGTGAATAATAAACATTTATCATGATATAAGGAAATAAATAATAACTTTATTATTGCCTCTAGGGCATATTTCCTTCAGTCTCCCACTTGCACTAGAGTCAATAATCTAGATCACATCGCCATGTGATTTAGCATCAATAGTTCACATCTTTATGTGATTGGTTCACATCTCCATGTGACTAACACCCAAAGGGTTTACTAGATTCAATAATCTAGTTCACATCGCTATATGATTAAGACCCAAAAAGTGATCATGTTTTGCTTGTGAGAGAAGTTTAGTCAACGGGTCTGCCACATTCAGATCCGCATGTATTTTGCAAATTTCTATGTCAACAATGCTCTGCATGGAGCTACTCTAGCTAATTGCTCCCACTTTCAATATGTATCCTTAGAGTCATCTGGATCAGTGTCAAAACTTGCATCGACGTAACCCTTTACGACGAACCTTTTGTCACATCCATAATCGAGAAACATATCCTTATTCCAGTAAGGATAATTTTGACCGATGTCCATTGATCTACTCCTAGATCACTATTGTACTCCCTCTCTTAACACAGTGTATGGTATACAATAGATCTGGTACACAACATGGCATACTTTATAGAACCTATGACTGAGGCATAGGGAATGACTTTCATTCTCTATCTATCTTCTGCCGTGGTCGGGCTTTGAGTCTTACTCAACTTCACACCTTATAACACAGGCAAGAAACTTTTTCTTTGACTGTTCCATTTTGAACTACTTCAAAATATTGTCAAGGTATGTACTCATTGGAAAAACTTATCAAGCGTCTTGATCTATCTCTATAGATCTTGATACTCAATATGTAAGCAGCTTCACCGAGGTCTTTCTTTGAAAAACTCCTTTCAAACATTCCTTTATGCTTTGCAGAGTAATTCTACATTATCTCCGATCAACAATATGTCTTTCACATATACTTTATCAGAAATGTTGTAGTGCTCCCACTCACTTTCTTGTAAATACAGGCTTCACCGCAAGTCTGTATAAAACTATATGCTTTGATCAACTTATCAAAGCGTATATTCCAACTCCGAGATGTTTGCACCAGTCCATAGATGGATCGCTGGAGCTTGCACATTTTGTTAGCACCTTTAAGATTGACAAAACCTTCTGGTTGTATCATATACAACTCTTCTTTAATAAATCCATTAAGGAATGCAGTTTTGTTTATCCATTTGCCGGATTTCATAAAATGCGGTAATTGCTAACATGATTCGGACAGACTTAAGCATAGATACGAGTGAGAAACTCTCATCGTAGTCAACACCTTGAACTTGTCGAAAACCTTTTTGTGACAATTCTAGCTTTGTAGATAGTAACACTACTATCAGCGTCCGTCTTTCTCTTGAAGATCCATTTATTTTCTATGGCTTGCCGATCATCGGGCAAATTCATCAAAGTCCATACTTTGTTCTCATACATGGATCATATCTCAGATTTCATGGCCTCAAACCATTTCGCGGAATCTGGGCTCATCATCGCTTCCTCATAGTTCGCAAGTTCGTCATGGTCAAGTAACATGACCTCCAGAATAGGATTACCGTACCACTCTGGTGCGGATCTCACTCTGGTTTACCTACGAGATTCGATAGTAACTTGATCTGAAGTTACATGATCATCATCATTAGCTTCCTCACTAATTGGTGTAGTAGTCACAGGAACAGATTTCTGTGATGAACTACTTTCCAATAAGGGAGCAGGTACAGTTACCTCATCAAGTTCTCTACTTTCCTCCCACTCACTTCTTTCGAGAGAAACTCCTTCTCTAGAAAGGATCCATTCTTAGCAACGAATGTCTTGCCTTCGGATCTGTGATAGAAGGTGTACCCAACTGTCTCCTTTGGGTATCCTATGAAGACATATTTCTCCGATTTGAGTTTGAGCTTATCGAGATGAAACTTTTTCACATAAGCATCGCAACTCCAAACTTTAAGAAACGACAGCTTAGGTTTCTTGCCAAACCATAGTTCACACGGTGTTGTCTCAACGGATTTAGATGGTGCCCTATTTAACGTGAATGCAGCTGTCTCTAATGCATAACCCCAAAACGATAGTGGTAGATCGGTAAGAGACATCATAGATCGCACTATATCTAATAAAGTACGGTTATGACGTTCAGACACACCATTACACTATGGTGTTCCAGGTGGCGTGAGTAGTGAAACTATTTCACATTGTTTTAATTGAAGGCCAAACTCGTAACTCAAATATTTTACCTCTGTGATCATATCGTAGAAACTTTTATTTTCTTGTCACGATGATTTTCCACTTCACTCTGAAATTCTTTGAACTTTTCAAATGTTTCAGACTTATGTTTCATCAAGTAGATATACCCATATCTGCTCAAATCATCTGTGAAGATTAGAAAATAATGATACCTGCCACGAGCCTATTCATCAGACCACATACATCAGTATGTATGATTTCCAACAAATCTGTCGCTCGCTCCATTGTTCCGGAGAACGGAGTCTTAGTCATCTTTGCCCATGAGGCGTGGTTCGTAAGCATCAACTGATTCATAATCAAGTGATTCCAAAATCCCATCAGCATGGAGTTTCTTCATGCGCTTTACACCAATATGACCTAAACGGCAGTGCCACAAATAAGTTGCACTATCATTATTAACTTTGCTTCTTTTGGCTTCAATATCATGAATATGTGTATTACTACGATCGAGATCCAACGAACCATTTTCATTGGGTGTGTAACCATATAAGGTTTTATTCATGTAAACAGAACAACAATTTATTCTCTTACTTAAATGAATAACCATATTGCAATAAACATGATCAAATCATATTTATGCTCAACGCAAACACCAAATAACACTTATTTAGGTTCAACACTAATCCCGAAAGTATAGGGAGTGTTCGATGATGATCATGTCAATCTTGGAACCACTTCCAACACACATCGTCACTTCACCCTTAACTAGTCTCTGTTTATTCTGCAACTCCCGTTTCGAGTTACTAATCTTAGCAACTGAACTAGTATCAAATACTGAGGGGTTGCTATAAACACTAGTAAAGTACACATCAATAACATGTATATCAAATATACTTATGTTCACTTTGCCATCCTTCTTATCCGCCAATCACTTGGGGTAGTTCCGCTTCCAGTGACCAGTCCCTTTGCAGTAGAAGCACTTAGTCTCAGGCTTAGGATCAGACTTGGGCTTCTTCACTTGAGCAGCAACTTGCTTGCTGTTCTTTTTGAAGTTCCCCTTCTTCCCTCTGCCCTTTTCTTGAAACTAGTGGTCTTGTCTACCATCAACACTTGATGTTTTTCTCGATTTCTACCTTCATCAATTTCCGCATTACGAAGAGCTTGGGAATCGTTTCCGTTATCCCTTGCATATCATAGTTCATCACGAAGTTCTACTAACTTGGTGATGGTGACTAGAGAATTCTGTCAATCACTATCTTATCTGGAAGATTAACTCCCACTTGATTCAAGCGATTGTAGTACTCAGACAATCTGGGCACATGCTCACTAGTTGAGCGATTCTCCTCCATCTTTTAGCTATAGAACTTGTTGGAGACTTCATATCTCTCAACTCGGGTATTTGCTTGAAATATTAACTTCAACTCCTGGAACATCTCATATGGTCCATGACGTTCAAAACGTCTTTGAAGTCCCGATTCTAAGCTGTTAAGCATGGTGCACTAAACTATCAAGTAGTCATCATATTGAGCTAGCCAAACGTTCATAACGTCTGCATCTGCTCCTGCAATAGGCCCGTCACCTAGCGGTGCATCAAGGACATAATTCTTCTGTGCAGCAATGAGGATAAACCTCAGATCACGGATCCAATCCGTATCATTGCTACTAACATCTTTCAACACAATTTTCTCTAGGAACATATCAAAATAAACACAGGGAAGCAACAACGCGAGCTATTGATCTACAACATGATTTGCAAAATACTACCAGGACTAAGTTCATGATAAATTTAAGTTCAATTAATCATATTACTTAAGAACTCCCACTTAGATAGACATCCCTCTAATCCTCTAAGTGATTACGTGATCCAAATCAACTAAACCATGTCGATCATCACGTGAGATGGAGTAGTTTCATTGGTGAACATCACTATGTTGATCATATCTACTATATGATTCACGCTCGACCTTTCGGTCTCCGTGTTCCGAGGCCATATCTGTATATGCTTGGCTCGTCAAGTATAACCTGAGTATTCCGCGTGTGCAACTGTTTTGCACCCGTTGTATTTGAACGTAGAGCCTATCACACCCGATCATCACGTGGTGTCTCAGCACGAAGAACTTTCGCAACGGTGCATACTCAGGGAGAACACTTCTTGATAATTAGTGAGAGATCATCTTATAATGCTACCGTCAATCAAAGCAAGATAAGATGCATAAAAGATAAACATCACATGCAATCAATATAAGTGATATGATATGGCCATCATCTTGTGCTTGTGATCTCCATCTCCGAAGCACCGTCGTGATCACCATCGTCACTGGCGCGACACCTTGATCTCCATCGTAGCATCGTTGTCGTCTCGCCAATCTTATGCTTCCACGACTATCGCTACCGCTTAGTGATAAAGTAAAGCATTACAGCGCGATTGCATTGCATACAATAAAGCGACAACCATATGGCTCCTGCCAGTTGCCGATAACTCGGTTACAAAACATGATCATCTCATACAATAAAATTTAGCATCATGTCTTGACCATATCACATCACAACATGCCCTGCAAAAACAAGTTAGACGTCCTCTACTTTGTTGTTGCAAGTTTTACGTGGCTGCTACGGGCTTAAGAAAGAACCAATCTTACCTATGCATCAAAACCACAACGATAGTTTGTCAAGTTGGTGCTGTTTTAACCTTCGCAAGGACCGGGCATAGCCACACTCGGTTCAACTAAAGTTGGAGAAACTGTCACCCGCAAGCCACCTATGTGCAAAGCACATCGGGAGAACCGGTCTCGCGTAAGCGTACGCGTAATGTCGGTCCGGGCCGCTTCGTCCAACAATACCGCCGAACCAAAGTATGACATGCTGGTAAGCAGTATGACTTATATCGCCCACAACTCACTTGTGTTCTACTCGTGCATATAACATCAACACATAAAACCTAGTTGAGATGTTGGGGAACATAGTAATTTCAAAATTTTCCTACGCACACGCAAGATCATGGTGATGCATAGCAACGAGAGGGGAGAGTGTGATCTACGTACCCTTGTAGATCGACAACGAAGCGTTTGGTTGATGTAGTCGTACGTCTCCACGGCCCGACCGATCAAGCACCGAAACTACGGCACCTCCGAGTTCTAGCACACGTTCAGCTCGATGACGATCCCCGGACTCCGATCCAGCAAAGTGTCGGGGAAGAGTTCTGTCAGCACGACGGTGTGGTGACGATCTTGATGTACTACTGTCGCAGGGCTTCGCCTAAGCACCGCTACAATATTATCGAGGACTATGGTGGCAGGGGGCGCCACACACGGCTAAGAATATGATCACGTGGATCAACTTGTGTGTCTATGGGTGCCCCCTGCCCCCGTATATAAAGGAGTGGAGGAGGGGAGGGCTGAACCTCTCTATGGCGCGCCTAGGGGAGTCCTACTCCCACCGGGAGTAGGATTCCCCTTTCCTAGTCCAACTAGGAGTCCTTCCATGTAGTAGGAGTAGGAAACAAGGAAGGGCGCAGACCCTCCCCCTAGTCCAATTCGGAGTAGGCCTTGGGGGGGCGCGCGGCCTGCCCTAGGCAGCCCCTCTCTCTTTCCCGTATGGCCCAATAAGGCCCAATACTTCTCCCGGCGAATTCCCGTAACTCTCCGGTACTCCGAAAAATACTCGAATCACTCGGAACCTTTCCGATGTCCGAATATAGTCGTCCAATATATCGATTTTTACGTCTCGACCATTTCGAGACTCCTCGTCATGTCCCCGATCTCATACGGGACTCCGAACTCCTTCGGTACATCAAAACTCATAAACTCATAATATAACTGTCATCAAAACCTTAAGCGTGCGGACCCTACGGGTTCAAGAACAATGTAGACATGACCGAGACACGTCTCTGGTCAATAACCAATAGCGGGACCTGGATGCCCATATTGGCTCCTACATATTCTACGAAGATCTTTATCGGTCAGACCGCATAACAACATACGTTGTTCCCTTTTTCATCGGTATGTTACTTGCCCGAGATTCGATCGTCGGTATCTCAATACCTAGTTCAATCTCGTTACCGGCAAGTCTCTTTACTCGTTCCGTAATACATCATCTCACAACTAACTCATTAGTTGCAATGCTTGCAAGGCTTATGTGATGTGCATTACCGAGAGGGCCCAGAGATACCTCTCCGACAATCGGAGTGAGAAATCCTAATCTCGAAATACGCCAACCCAACATGTACCTTTGGAGACACCTGTAGAGCACCTTTATAATCACCCAGTTACGTTGTGGCGTTTGGTAGCACACAAAGTGTTCCTCCGGTAAACGGGAGTTGCATAATCTCATAGTCATAGGAACATGTATAAGTCATGAAGAAAGCAATAGCAACATACTAAATGATCGGGTGCTAAGCTAATGGAATGGGTCATGTCAATCAGATCATTCACCTAATGATGTGATCCCGTTAATCAAATAACAACTCTTTGTCCATGGTTAGGAAACATAACCATCTTTGATTAACGAGCTAGTCAAGTAGAGGCATACTAGTGACACTCTGTTTGTCTATGTATTCACACATGCATTATGTTTCCGGTTAATACAATTCTAGCATGAATAATAAACATTTATCATGATATAAGGAAATAAATAATAACTTTATTATTGCCTCTAGGGCATATTTCCTTCATGATACGCCTTCATTGACCTTGGAGAGCCAGTCCCAAACCAGCTTAGATGTTTCCAAAGCACTCACACGGCCATACTGTCCTTTGGTCAAATGACCACAGATGATATTCTTGGCAGTAGAGTCCAGTTGAACGAACTTCTTGACATCAGCAGCAGTGACACCTTCTCCAGCCTTGGGAACGCCGTTCTTGACGGCATACCATAGGTCGACGTCAATGGCTTCAAGATGCATGCGCATCTTATTTTTCTAGTAGGGATATTCAGTTCCATCGAAGACGCGGCACGCAACAGAGACTTTAATTATCCCTGCAGTCGACATAGCTAAAACTCCAGGTGGTTAAACCGAATCACACAGAACAAGGGAGCACCTTGCTCTGATACCAATTGAAAGTGCGTTATATCGACTAGAGCGGGGGTGAATAGGCGATTTTTATGAAAGTCTTCAAAACGTGGAAGTTATGAAGACAAACGATAGAAATAAACCTATTACCCTGCAGCGGAAGGTAGACTACACTAGGAAAGCCATAGTCAAGTATCCAATAGAGTGAAAGCACAATGACTAATAGCAGCAATGTAGTAAGGATCAGGTAGGAAGATATTGTGAAGCCACACAGAACACGCAGTCACTCAGTGAAGACAAAAGATAGTGCGAACATACAATGACTTCACAAGGAGTAACAATAAGTAAAGGGAAGGGAAGATGAAACCAGTGACTCGCTGAAGACAATGATTTGTTGGATCAGTTCCAGTTGCTGTGACAACTGTACGTCTGGTTAGGGCGGCTAGGTATTTAAACCTTAGGACACACAGTCCCGGACACCCAGTCCTGAACACGCAGCTCAGGACACCCAGTCCTCACCGTATTCCCCTTGAGCTAAGGTCACACAGACCTCGCCCAATCACTCTGGTAAGTCTTCAAGGTAGACTCCCAAACCTTCACAGACTTCGTTCACCGGCAATCCACAATGTCTCTTGGATGCTCAGAACGTGACGCCTAACCGGCTGGAGTATGCACAGTCCTCAAGTGTAATAAGTCTTCAGATCACACAGACAAGAAGACTTAAGTGATGCCTAATTCTCTTTGGCTCTGGGTGGTTAGGGCTTTATCCTCGCAAGGAATTCTCTCTCAAAGGCTTCGAGGTGGGTTGCTCTCAAACGACAAAAGCCGTACTCTGAATCTGAGCAGCCAACCGTTTATGGTTGTAGGGGGTGGGCTATTTATAGCCACTTGGCAACCCGACCTGATTTGTCCAAAATGACCCAGGGTCACTAAGGAACTGACACGTGTTCCAACGGTCAGATTTCAAACTCACACAACAACTTTACTTGGGCTTCAAGCAAAGCTGACTTGCCCGACTCTGGACAAGATTCGCTCTCAAAGTATTCACTCGAAGACATAGGTTTTTGTTTAAGCATCACTTCAGTCATTCTGACTGGTTCTCTTGGACCCCACTTAACAGTACGGTGGTTCCTATGACTCAACACAGAAGAAAGAGAACTACGAAAGATCTAAGTCTTCGAGCTCCATAGGCTTCATGTGGTGTCTTCTCTTGTCATAGTCTTCAATGTGAGTATCTTCATATACCACCTTTGACTTCAATGTCTTCATACATTTTTAGGGGTCATCTCTGGTAGGAAAACCGAATCAATGAGGGACTTCTACCTGTGTTATCCTGCAATTATCACAAACACATTAGTCCCTCAACTAGGTTTGTCGTCAATACTCCAAAACCAACTAGGGGTGGCACTAGATGCACTTACACCAAGTACCACGACTACAGTCGGTGTGCATTTTTGTCAAGTCCGACTGCGACAAACGACTACACGACGAGACGCCAAGTGCCACTACACCCGAAGACCTCGGACCCGTCAAGTCCAACACCGATTGTGCACAACTACCGTCACCCCCGGGAACATCAAATGCGCCAAGTTCCGTTTAAAGATGTTCAACTACATTCTATGTGGATTTCGATAAGTACCACGACACCCAGAGCCCTCAGATACGTCAAGTTTGACTACACCGCGAGACGAAGAACGCCAAGTACCTCTCCGAAAATGAACATGTACCACTACACCCGGAGGCATCGGATCCGTCAAGTCCAACAAACGACTGTACTCAACTACCCACGACCCCGAACGTCTACGAAAACGAGTACCACTACCGTCGTCGAGATCGCGAGAACCTCCACCGACGACCCCGAAACGTGTACGACGACCATTGTCGAAGACCCGTACCTCTACCGCTTCTTGAACATGAACGACCATTTCCTCTTCGACTCGTGTACCACTACCGACGAGGACCGATAGAACCACTACTTCTACTACCGTCGCAGAACGACTACTTCCTCTACTTCCCTCAACGAACTCGAACCGTCTCGTTTGCACGCTTTGAAGGTATAACCCCGAGACGACCATTCGAGAATGATTGCTTGTGTTGTATGAGATGCACCCTTTGTCTGCACCATGTCCGTAGTGTCTCTTGCTTCCGTGCCATTGACTCGTGGGAACTCAGTAACCGAGATCACCCCACCATCTTTTGCATGCTCCCGCCACATTTCCTTTCGCACCAGTATCTCCATGAGCTACCGGAACCGATATGTTGCCGTGGCATCATTTTCGAATTCGTCGTCGTGGCAACATTTTCATAAAAATTGCATAACTTGAACATGTCATCCGCATCATGATAATAACATTTAAAATGTTTAAAATTGTTGTTGCATTAAATTGCTAATGCACATGAGGATATACCGGAATTGTTGTTTGATGTTTCCGGCCTCATTTAAAATGCCTAACTGTGTATTCTACTCATGTTTCACCTCTGGCCATATTAAGAACATTTAATTTGTTGGGTACATAACCGGGAGTGAACTAAATAATTGATGTGGTGTTTCGTCAATATGCAACTCGTTGCATATTGAGCCCCACGTAACTTGTAGTATTGTTTGTGCACTTTGCCATGCCATGACTCATTAAACCGGACATGCATCATACTTGGTTGTGCATCATGCCATGTTTATGTGATGGTTGTTTACTCTGCTGCCTGCTTCTTTCCGGGTTGCTTCTCTCGTTAGCTTCGGTTTCGTTCCGGAGTTGTGAGGATCCGTTCGACTACATCCGTTTGTCTTTTTCATGGACTCGTTCTTCTTCCTTGTGGGATCTCAGGTGAGGGAGTCCTGGATTAGGGGTATCCGGACAGCTGGATTATATCCTTTGGCCGGACTGTTGGACTATGAAGATACAAGATTGAAGATTTCGTCCCGTGTCCGGATGGGACTCTCCTTGGCGTGGAAGGCAAGCTTGGCAATACGGATATGTAGATCTCCTTCCTTATAACTGACTATGTGTAACCCTAGCCCCCTCCGGTGTTTATATAAACCAGAGGATTTTAGTCCATAGGACAACATACAATCATACCATAGGCTAGCTTCTAGAGTTTAGCCTCTATGATCTCGTGGTAGATCAACTCTTGTACTACTCATATTATCAAGAATAATCAAGTAGGACATAGGGTTTTACCTCCATCAAGAGGGCACGAACCTGGGTAAAACATCGTGTCCCCTGCCTCCTGTTACCATCCGCCTTAGATGCGAGCAGTTCGGGACCCCCTACCCGAGATCCGCCGGTTTTGACACCGACATTGGTGCTTTCATTGAGAGTTCCTCTGTGTCGTCATCATTAGGCTTGATGGCTCCTTCGATCATCGATAGCGATGCAGTCCTGGGTGAGACTTTTCTCCCCGGACAGATCTTTGTATTCGGCGGCTCCGTACTGCGGGCCAACTCGCTTTGCCATCTGGAGCAGATCGAGAGCCACGCCCCTGGCTATCAGGTCAGATTTGGAAACTTGAACTACACATCCGACATCGATGGAGACTTGATCTTCGATGAATTCGAGCCCTTGCCGAGTGCGCCACACGGTCACGATGAGCATGACTTAGCTCCACCATCGAACAGTGTTCGGGAGATCGCACCGGCGACCGCTCCGACCCTCAAATCGGAGCCAATTGCGCCATCCAGTGACGGGTGGATAGACCCCGCCGCGGAGGACGCACTCTCATCGGCGATCAAGCCGAGTATCGACCTTACCATTCACGAGAGCCGTGGCGCCAAACTGCCGGATTCTTCCCCGGCCACGGACTCCGAACCGCCTGCGCCCGTGCCTATCGAATCTGACTGGACGCCGATCATGGAGTTCACCTCCGCGGATATCTTTCAGAACTCGCCCTTCGGCGACATACTGAACTCATTAAGGTCTCTCTCCCTATCAGGAGAGTCCTGGCTGAACTATGTTCAGTAGGATTGGGATGCGGATGACGAAGAAATTCGCCGCCCACCCACCACCCACTTAGTAGCCACTGTCGACGATTTGACTGACATGCTCGACTTTGACTCCAAAGACATCGACAGTATGGACGACGATGCAGGAGACGAACAGGAACCACTGCCCACAAGGCACTGGACGCCCACTTCATCATATGATGTATACATGGTGGACACACCCAAAGAAAACGACGACGAGGAACGGAAGGACGCAGCGAAGGGTTGTTCCCTCGAGAAGCAGTCAAAGCGGCGGCGTAAGCGCCGCTCCAAATCC
Organism: Triticum aestivum; assembly: GCF_018294505.1. Lineage (NCBI taxonomy): Eukaryota > Viridiplantae > Streptophyta > Magnoliopsida > Poales > Poaceae > Triticum > Triticum aestivum. The sequence continues at coordinate 233,833,470 of NC_057800.1, forward strand.
CGCCTCGGCAGAAACAGCAATCATATAGACCCAACAATAGAGCAGGGTGAACCATCGCCCGACCACGGCAACACGGAGAATCAAACCGAACAACCCGACTCCGTCGAAGATAACAGTCTGGACGACATCACACCGGACAGGCACCCGAAGCAACAAAATACCCATCAAAGGCTTGTTGCCACTGCGAGGAGTCTGAAAAAGCAGAAGCAAAGGCTCAGGGCTGCACAAGACACACTCAGAATCAGATGGAGTCAAGTACTCAACACTGCAGCGAAGTACGGCTGTAATCGCCACACCAAGAGCTACCCGAAGCGAAAGTTTCTACCTGAATTCGATGAGGAGGCCTTAGATCCCCTGCAACCAAAAACAAAATGGCCATCCAGTCGGATAGATGACCTCGTGGCCAACATAGAGTGGCAAACGACGCCGCACATAAGCCAATACGCGATCCACGTGAGGGCTCGCATCAAAAGGACGGTGCAACCAGATCCATCTACGGGCCACGCAAGCGCGCTCTAGCATGCAATGCAACACAACAAACATCCCAACACCACGGTACACCCAAATACAGGGGTGCCGCACACCCCCTATGTTTCACCGATGAGGTGCCGGGCCATGAGTTTCTAGAGGGATTCAAACCCATAAACATAGAGGCGTATGACGGAACGACAGACCCTGGGGTCTAGATTGAGGACTACATCCTCCATATCCATATGGCTCGAGGAGACGATCTCCACGCCATCAAGTACTTACCACTCAAGTTCAAAGGGCCAGCTCGGCACTGGCTTAAAAGCCTCCCCGAAAACTCCATTGGAAGCTAGGAAGAGCTCGAAGACGCTTTTCGGGCAAATTTTCAAGGGACCTATGTCCGACCACCGGATGCAGACGATTTGAGTCATATAACTCAACAGCCCGGAGAGTCAGCCCGAAAGCTTTGGAACAAGTTTCTCACTAAAAAGAACCAAATAGTCGACTGCCCGGACGCTGAAGCCTTAGCATCTTTTAAGCACAGCGTTCGAGACGAATGGCTTGCCAGACACTTCGGCCAAGAAAAGCCGAGAACAATGGCAGCATTAACAAGCCTCATGACCCGCTTTTGCACGGGCGAGGACAGCTGGTTAGCCCGATGCAGCACCAACGACCCAAGTACATCCGAAGTCAGGGACGGAAACGGTAAACCACGACGCAGCAAAAATAAGCGCCGGAATAAACAAGGCAGCCCGAAGAGCACGGCGGTAAACGCCGGATTTAGAAGCTCTCGGCTAGGTCAACAAAAGCTGCCCTCCAAAGGCAATCGAGACGAACTGTCTAGCCTAAACAAGATTCTGGAGAAAATATGTCAGATCCACAGCACCCCCGATAAACCAGCAAATCATACCCATAGAGAATGTTGGGTCTTCAAGCAGTCCGGCAAGCTCAACGCCGATCATAAGGGGCAGGATACACCAAGCCAAGACGAGGACGAGCCTCGCAAGCAAAGCACTGGGGAACAGAAGAAATTCCCACCAGAAGTTAAAACAGTAAACGTGTTACACGTGACAAAGGGGAGAAACAAAGCGGCACTCCTAGAGACACATGCCCCAGGGTCTATCTCCGCGGAGTTCTGCCACTGGTCGTCCCAACCGATCACCTTCGACCATCGGGATTACTCGGCAAGTATCCGGCGTGTAGGATGGGCTACCTTGGTATTAGACCCAATAATTGACGGACACCACTTCACACGAGTCCTGATGGACGGCGGCAGCAGTTTAAACCTGATATATCAGGACACAGTCCGCAAAATGGGGATAGACCCAACAAAAATTAGCCACAACAATACTACCTTTAAAGGAGTAATGCCAGGCCCAAAGGCCCATTGCACGGGCTCCCTGCTACTAGAGGTTATATTCGGCTTTCCCGATAACTTCCGCAGCGAAAATTTAACGTTCCACATCGCTCCGTTCCAAAGTGGTTATCAAGCACTACTCGGACGCGAAGCTTTCGCTCGCTTTAACGCAATACTGCATTATGCTTCTCTCATGCTTAAGATGCCCGGTCCACGTGGCATCATTACAGTAAATGGAAATATTGAGCGCTCCTTGCGTGCGGAAGACCGTGCGGCTGCCTTGGGAGCCGCACACTAAACGGCCTCACCAACTAAAGCATCTGATAGGTCGTTAAGACCACGGATGCGGTTGGACGAGTCTGGTGCAGCTATATGTAATTGATACAGGTTTGATGGCTATACCCCTATTACAATACAAGGGGCTCAACGCGCGCAAACAAGTGGCAATTAGGCTCAACTTTACTCATCTTGAACTATACATGGTTTATTTAGTATAACCTACCTTTTTGCACGACAACTTTTCAACTAAGTTCCTCTCTTTTACAGATGACCATCATGCTACACCCATCCAGGATACGGCACAACAGAGACACAGGTGAAGACGTGCAACAGGGACCCGTTCCAAAGATTCTTTTTAGATTAAGACCCTACGTAAACCTTTTTTACTGTCTCTTGTTGATACACATCCCCCGGATTCTCAGTACAATTGAGAAGGATGCTGACGTATTGGCATGTGGCCACGTCAGAATATTGCACGTACCTGGACACCAGGGGCTTATTACAAAGGGCACTGCTTAAGCCCGGTTTACATCATAAAGACCGAATACCTTAGGGAGTGTTCGGCGTCACGAGTTTGGCCTTATATGCATCAGCTCCGAATCATGTCTTTGGTCAAATGTTGGGTTTGCCCGGATCCTGTGTTTTGCTGCCTTACGTTCCGCTCTATCGGCTAAGGCGGCACCAGGAGAACTACTGCGATTGTGCCCTGGTTCATCCGGACGAGCACCTTAGTAGAGAAAGCCGAAAACTGACTGTCATGATATAGCGTGAGACTGGTCAACCACTCGATGACCTAGAGGAATCTTCGGGATTCCTCCGCCTTAACGAAGGGCCGTTTCCTAGCCAGGCATGTACGCACCCCGAATTCAAATGAGTGCGGAGCCACCAGGGGCTATATAGTAGCCCCACTGTCAAACTCTTATGGCTAAGTGAAAGTGTTAAAGCATTATAGTCCGATTGCCTAGTTCGCCGCGCTATCACCTCCTTAATGGACCAAGACGTTGGATCAAGTGTGAACATGCGTCTTCTGCGAACACCCCCGCATTATATGCGTGGGGGCTGAAGCCGACGACTGCCATCTTTCAGGTTATATACATATATACATAAACGGCCGCACAGGAGGCATCATAGTACTTTTGGGCAAAAGTATAAATACAACCTTGATAAACTCAATAAAACATTGTTTTTACAATGGGAATACATGTCACTCAAACATAATATTCTTTGAGCACTAAGCCTCTATCGAACGAGCGCCTTCAAGAACTTCTTCAAAGTAGTGCTCGGCAGCCACTCGGCCTATGGCCGAACCCTGTGCCGCAACCATGGTGGCATCCATCTCCGCCCAGTATGTTTTGACATGGGCAAGGGCCATCCGCGACCCTTCTATGCACGCCGACCTATTTACAGCATCGATGTGTGGCACAACACCAAGGAATTGTTGCACTAAGCTAAAGTAGCTATTCGGCCTTGGCCCTCTCGGCCACAGATGATCCACAACGGACCTCATGGCAAGTCCGAATAATCTATGGAGCTCGGCCCACTCGGCCATTTGCTCATTCAACAGCAGCGGACGGGCTGGAGCATGAAACTGTGACCAAAACAGTTTTTCCACTTTGTGATCTTTCCGATCCTTGAAGTACTCGGCCGCATTAGCAGCACTTGCAGTCAAATCCACGTAGGCGTCCGTAAAACTCCATAGCCGGTCCAGAGGTGCATACTTCAGATCCCCGAACTTAGTCCGCAACAAGAAGGGCTTCCCGGATACAATATCTGCAGCTTGATGCAGCTCCTCCTTCATCGCTCTAATTTGGGAGCGGGCTTCCTTGGCAGCCACCCGGGCCTTTTCCAGGTCCGTCGCCTTCGCCCGGTTTTCTTCTTCAAGAAGCTGGTAACGGTCAGCAGTATCTTTTAACTCTACAGCCATCTTGGCTATTTTTTCCTTTCTCTCGCAATGCGCGGCCTGTTCGGCCCTTAACTCTCCGGCCGCCTTTAAAGCGGCCACATTGCTACTCCTGGCTTGCTCCTTGGCTCGGGCAAGCTCCGCCCGAAGGGTCTCCACGATGGCAGCTCCATCTGCAATCACAACATATTAAAGATACTGGCATCATGCTGCTCTTATTACGTGACAATCACCAGAAAAATCACCTACCATGTGCCTCGTCAAGCCGCTTGTTGACAAGCATGATGTCGGCATCTGCCGCATCTAGCTGTCGCTTTAGTTCGGCAAACCCATCAGTCCGGCTAGCCACCGGAGCTTCAACCACCTGCACATACAGGTGGTCTGGTTATTACCTGGGACTATGATCCTTTGTTTGCCGCCGTTTTCGACGACAACCAGAGTCTCAAGGGCTACTATCTACACAGGGCACATCTAAAAATGTGCAGTACTGTCAAAAATGTACATCATTTCACGTACCTCAAAACCCGTCAGTAGACTCATAAAGGCTTCATGCAACCCGCTTTCGGCGGACGAAATCCTTTCAATCACCGTACCCATCAACGCACGGTGCTCTTCTGAGATAGCCGCTTGCCCTAGCAGATCCCTCAGTACGTCCGACCGCACACCAGACGGTGCCAGATTCTTTTGATTGCTCTATTCAAGAGCCAGATACTGAGGACTTTGGGTGGCCATAGGATTACCTTCTGGCCTTGCCGGATCAGGAGAAACCCTCCGCGACGACACCTCGGGGTTGCCTGCCTCGTGAGGCGGTGTGGCAGGGGGAGGCGTTTCGCTCTCCATCATCTCTGGAAGAAGATTCCCTGAAGACGAGCTCTGCTGAGAAGGGCTAAGATCTGAACTGCAAGATAAATGCTTCGGTTATTTTCCTCAGAAGTAAAGCGAGATATTTTCATTATTAAGTACCCTTTTACTTACAGCTTGGTGGAGGGTTGATCCCCTTGAGGGCATAGTGCGGCCAGGGTAGCCCCCGAGGCAGGACCCTCCGGCGAAGATTTCTTCCCCCGTTTGGAGACCATTGTCTCCGGGTCCTTGGAGGCGGTCCTCTTCCTTCCTTGGGGAGAGGAAGTTTCAGTCCCTCCTCCCTGGCTAACCTCCTTTGCGGAGGCACTAACCTCCTTGTTCCCCCCTTTATCTTCTCCCAAGGGCGCTTGATAAGGCGCGATCTCCAGCATCCTGGTTAGCACGGGATTTGGTGAGGTCTCAGGGAGGGGGCCCGGACACCTGATCAAATTTGCCTTCCCTATCCAATCCTGGACCAAGAGCGGTTTTTCTTTTTTAGGGCAACGTTGCTATAAATAAAACGGACAGTGTGTTCGGATGCGGGGCTACTTACTTGGGAATCCGGGCGATTGCAGCTCAGACCTGCATCCTCAGTGATGTCCGGACACATTATTTGTGGTCCGAAGAACAATTTGTACATCTCTTCGTGCGTCATGCCGAGGAAATGTTGGATAGCTCGCGGTCCTTCCGGGTTGAATTCCCACATGCGAAGGGGCTGGCGTTTGCAAGGCTGGACTTGATGGACTAGCATAACTTGCACTACCATAACCAGACTGATATCTCTCTCAAGGAGATCTCGGATACGGCTTTGCAGTATTGGCACGTCCTTGGCTGGACCCCAGCTCAACCCCTGAGGATCCATGACATCAGTTGTGGTGGGGGGCCTGAGCGGAAGGCGGGGGCAGCTACCCACTTGGCACTTCGGGGGGCTGTGATGTAGAACCACTCCCGCTGCCACAATCTGGACACCTCTGGGAAGTAACCCTCGGGCCATGGAGCGTCAGCAATTTTGCTTATTGAAGCGCCTCCGCACGCTGCGTGCTGCCCCTCGGTCATCTTCGGCTTCACATCGAAGGTCTTGAGCCACAGGCCGAAGTGAGGGGTAATGCGGAGGAAGGCCTCACATACGACAATAAACGTCGAGATGTGAAGAAGGGAATCCGGGGCCAGATCGTGAAAATCTAGCCCGTAATAGAACATAAGACCCCTAACAAAGGGATCTAGAGCGAGGCCTAGTCCTTGGAGGAAGTGGGAGACGAACACGACTCTCTCGTTGGGTTCGGGAGTAGGGACGACCTGCCTTGGGCAGGCAGCCGATGCAAAATTTCAGCAGTCAGATATCTGGCCTCTCTCAACTTCTTGATGTCCTCCTCTGTGACGGAGGAGGGCATCCACCGACCTTGAAGGTTGGATCCGGACATAGTTGAAGGTCCTAAGTGCCTAAACCTGAGCTTCGGGTGTTGGAACTCAATGCGAGTGGCGGATTCAATTAAAATCGAGAGGAAAAGGCCTTGTCCCCTTTATAAAGAGGGTGAATATCAAGCGTCCTCCTCGTGGCCGTTTGGGACTTGCCTAAGATTTAGGAGTCCTACTAATAGGCATGGTTGGGTTACCCACGTCCGTATTAATGAGGATCCCGTAACAAGGGGACACGACCTCTGCTTCGACAAGACGTGCCAAGGGAACCGCCTCGCGAAATACGCTGAGATAGGTTATGAAAAACGATTCGAATAAAGACCTGGCTGTGGTGTGATGTCACACTACAGGGTACGTCAGCAGATTAGATTTGTGTAAATATTATTCCCTCTACGGTGGTATGTGGAACTTATTTTGCAGAGCCGGACATGATCCTCGTGTTCAAGATCTTCTATGAAGTATTCGGAGGAGGAACCCGCCTTGCAATGCCAAAGACAATCTGCGCGCCGGACTTATCGTCATTGAAGCCTGGTTCAGGGGCTACTGAGGGAGTCCTGGATTAGGGGGTATCTAGACAGCCGGATTATATCCTTTGGCCGGACTGTTGGACTATGAAGATACAAGATTGAAGACTTCGTCCCGTGTCCGGATGGGACTCTCCTTGGCGTGGAAGGCAAGCTTGGCAATACGGTTATGTAGATCTCCTTCCTTATAACTGACTCTGTGTAACCCTAGCCCCCTCTAGTGTCTATATAAACCGGAGGGTTTTAGTCCGCAGGACAACATACAATCATACCATAGGCTAGCTTCTAGGGTTTAGCCTCTCTGATCTCGTGGTAGATCAACTCTTGTACTACTCATATTATCAAGAATAATCAAGCAGGACGTAGGGTTTTACCTCCATCAAGACGGCCCGAACCTAGGTAAAACATCGTGTCCCCTGCCTCCTGTTACCATCTGCCTTAGACGCACAGTTCGGGACCCCCTACCCGAGATCCGCCGGTTTTGACACCGACATCAGGCAAGATGACCATACCCTCGAAATCACTTCTATCTTTGCTTGCTAGTTGTTTGCTCTATCGCTTTGTAGCGCTACCTACCACTTGCTATATCATGCCCCCCATATTGCCATGTCAAGCCTCTAACCCCACCTTCCTAGAAAACCGTTGTTTGGCTATGTTACCGCTTTTGCTCGGCCCTTCTTATAGTGTTGCTAGTTGCAGGTGAAGTTGAAGTTTGTTCCATGTTGGAACATGGATATGTTGGGATATCATTATTATATCTTATTTACTTTAATGCATCTATATACTTGGTAAAGGGTGGAAGGCTCGGCCTTATGCCTGGTGTTTTGTTCCACTCTTGCCGCCCTAGTTTCCGTCATACCGGTGTTATGTTCCTTAATTCTGCGTTCCTTACGCAGTTGGGTGTTATGGGAACCCCTTGACAGTTCGCTTTGAATAAAACTCCTCCAGCAAGGCCCAACCTTGGTTTTACCATTTGCCACCTAAGCCTTTTTCCCTTGGGTTCTGCAGACTCAAGGGTCATCTTTATTTTAAACCCCGGGCCAGTGCTCCTTTGAGTGTTGGTCCAAACTGGGCGATGTCCGGCGCCCCCTGGGCAACCAGGGTTTATGCCAACCCGACGTCTGGCCCATCCGGTGTGCCCTGAGAATGAGATACGTGCGCCTCCTATCGGAATTTGTCGGCACATCGGGCGGCTTTGCTGGTCTTGTTTTACCATTGTCGAAATGTCTTGTAACCGGGATTCCAAGACTGATCGGGTCTTCCCGGGAGAAGGAATATCCTTCGTTGACCGCGAGAGCTTGTGATGGGCTAAGTTGGGACACCCCTGCAGGGTTTGAACTTTCGAAAGCCATGCCCGCCGTTATGGGCAGATGGGAATTTGTTAATATCCGATTGTAGAGAACTTGACACTTAACTTAATTAAAATGCATCAACCGCGTGTGTAGCCGTGATGGTCTCTTCTCGGCGGAGTCCGGGAAGTGAACACGGTTCTTGTGTTATGATTGTGCGTAAGTAGTTTCAGGATCACTTCTTGATCACTTCTAGCTTATGACCGTTGTGTTGCTTCTCTTCTCGCTCTTTATTTGCGTATGTTAGCCACCATATATGCTTAGTGCTGGAGCTCCACCTCACTACCCTTTCCTATCCTTAAGCTTAAATAGTCTTGATCTCGCGGGTGTGAGATTGCTGAGTCCTCGTGGCTCACACATACTTCCAAATAGTTGCAGGTGCCGATGATACCAGTACAGGTGACGCAACCCAGCTCAAGTGGGAGCTCGATGAAGATCTTGATCGTTGTTTTGTTTTCGTTTCCTGTTGATCAGTAGTGGATTCCAGTTGGGACGATCAGGGATCTAGCTTTTGGGGTTGTCTTCTTTTATTTTGGTTCCGTAGTCGGACCTTGATTGTACTTTGGATGATGTATGATTTGTTTATGTATTGTGTGAAGTGGTGATTGTAAGCCAACTCTTTATCCCTTTTTTATTCAATACATGGCATGTGTGAAGATTACCCCTTTTGCGACAAGCCTACCATTCGGCTATGCCTCTAAGTCATGCCCCAACTCATGGGAGATATAGCCGCATTGTGGGTGTTATAAGTTGGTAATCAGAGCCTTCCCCGACTTAGGAGCCCCTTGCTTGATCGAATCGCTGATGTTGTTGAGTCTAGAACAAAATGTTTTGAGTCTTAGGATTATATATATCGGAGAGTAGGATTCTTTTTACTCCTCAGTCCCTTCGTCGCTCTGGTGAGGCCTCCTGGCGTAGAGTTTTGACTCTTCTCTCCTCAAATTTCACGAATTTTTTTAAGATCACGCGGGTATCTTGGAATCGTTCCGATATTCTTGTGACGAGAACATTGTTCTTGGTGCCTCCTGACATTTAGGGGTTGTGGCAGTGTCCCGGGGAGTTGAGCTCTGAGGTGTTGTTGTCACAATTTTATGGTTCCAGTTCTGGAATACCTGAGTTTCGCCGACATCAAAAATCTCTTTTATGCAGTTGTTGGTGAGATAACGTCGACGCCACCCAGTACTGGGGCGGGAGTTCGGGAGTATTGCCATAACTCGTATAACGAATGCTTTTTGAAGGTTGAGGTACACGATTTACGAAGGTTTCTTGGTTATGTGTTGAAGGATGGATACAGCTAGATGTAGGAATTGTTAGTTTGGGTGAGATATTATGCTTCCCCTGTATCCCCAACACCTGATTGCATAACCAGAAAGTTTTGGGAGTTTATAAGTGGGAATTCAAGTATCACGTAGGAATTCTTTCTAACAGACACATGATACGATATGGGGTCTATCATATGTTTGTTTCCGGCTTAATCTATAAGCCAAATCCTTTGTTTTGTTTTGAGTTGTGGTATTCGAGTTGCTTCGAAATCAAATGTGGATTCCATACCTTTTCTAAGTGGTGTTCATATGTTCCTATGTGAATTATAATCCTTCTTGATCATCAAATTTGTCATCTCAATTTCTTCTCAATCGGCGTGCTTCTCTTCAAGTTAAGCCGATCCATTCAACATTGCAAGATCATTTATCACTTCTTTTCAACCGTGTTTGTTTCATCCGTCCCAAATTGCCTTTGTTTTCCCGCCCTCCCACCCCTTTTTCTTCAAGGACTCAGATTTCTTATTCAAGTATCCTTTTATTGATGGGAAGTATCCCCATTCTTTTCCGTCAATATCCTTATCCGGTGATTATCAGGAAGATACTAACGGAGCTTCAAGTTTATCATTCTTTGTTCTCTTTCTTCTTCAGTGGATTCAATTCAAGCTTTGATAATCATATCTTTTCCTTGTTGCAAATGCTTTCTCATCCCGGTGCACCTCTTAATCATTCCCCGCTTGCTATTCAATTGTTCCGGAGTGCTGAAGATATCTCGAAGATTCGTGTTTCCACTCTGCATCCGTTCAAGCTATTTCGAAGTCTTACCTTATTCAAGCCATTTAATTCAACCGTTGCAATCTATCTTTTAAATCGTTCAATGGTGTTTCTTTTCAGTGGGCCCTAACCCACAGGTCTTTTCCCAGGATCTTACCTGACTCTTTTAATTTTTCGGAGGTATTCTCAAATCTTTTCAAAGTTTGACGTAAGAATGAATTATCATCAGTCTTATGTCTTTCTCCAAGATCTTTCAAATTCTTTTCATCGTCGGTTCAACCTTTCTAATTTTCATTCCGGAGTGCCTCAACAAATTCATGGTGGTGTTTCTCGTCGTCATTCTCGGATTTTGAAAGACCGAAGAGGAGTTCCTCTTAAATCCTCACATGTTCTTCCAAAGATGCAAAGTTCTAGCTTGATGCTTTCCTCTCATAATTGTTTTCGATTATGAGCATTCTTTTTACCCTTCCGGAGCAATTCAGGAGTCTTTTCAGTTTGATTCTCTAGAGCCCATCATCTCAGAATTATTCATTCTCAATGTGTTGCTATCGTTCTCCAAATCTTACCGGTGAATCATTCAAATATCCTCTAATCAGTTCATGATCTCTCCGTTCTCTTGTATCTAAATTTTCCCAAGTATCTTCGTTAGTTTTCTATTTCTTCCCGGTGAATTGTGCCTTTGCTACCTTCATTTTAAATTCTTACGGTGGTTCATTCAAGATTTCTTTTCCTTCGTTATCATATCAATTCATTCGGTTTTTTAATCCTACCGGTGGTTCGTTGAAGTCCTTCTCAAGTTTACGCTATATCTCTCTTAATCCTCCCTACGAGAATGAGTAGTATGCCAAATCTGCTTCTTGTCATCAATTTAAATTGGTGAAGGATACGCATAATGTAATTCTTATTATTGTTTCATCCAAGTGATCTAGTTTATTCTTTCCAAAGTTGTTCATCATGTCACATTTCTCGGTTCGAGATGCTTCATCTTTTCTTTTCCCGGAGTTCCAAGCTCACTCAATTATATCATCACGAAGATCCATCTATATCATTACAAGGCTTCACCTTGTGTTTTCAACTTCTCTTTCCTTTTGTTTGATCATCCTTTTGTTACCGGAGTTCTTCGCGGAGGCTCTACATGGTGGTTCGTCAAGGATTCTTTTCATTCTGCAATTGTTCTTGAAGATTTCTCTTGAAGTTAAGATCCGCCAAGCTATACTCTAAAAATAAACATGGTGTTCAACACATGACTTATTTGAGGAGTTCAAGCATTCTTCATCTTGTATTCTGAAGTGCGATTTTTTCTCTCGTATCTTTTGAGGTGGTGTTATGTCACTCTTGACAATTTCCCTTCATGTTCCATGATTCACAAGTTGTCAGGAATGACATATTTTAAACCCATCATTTTCAATTCGTTCATGAGATCCTTTGCAACCCATCAATCTCTTCTGTGGAGTTATCTTGAGTTATATTTCACTTAAAGCTTTCCCTAAGGATTGTCCCTATTTATGGTGCTTATAAATGACCCAAGTTCTTCATTTATCCTCCTGGTGAAATAAGTTTCTCGTCTCTTTGTTGATATCAATCCAATCTTTGTTTCTGTTAGTGGCAGGTTGTCACCTCATAATCTTGAGACTTCTGTAAGCCCACATCAAGCTTATCCTTTCATTGTTGATAATCCAACAACTCTGTTCTAGCATTTGTTGAAAGCATGCTCTCTCAAGATCTTGTTTCCCTTCATTAATTCCATTCCATTCCATTCCTTCATTTCTTCCGGAGGCATAGTGATGTTGCTCTCTTCACTCATCATCTCAGATTGTGAAGACCATAAGCTTTCCTTTGTGTATCCATTCAACTGGAGTGTCGTGTCCTCCATTCAAGTTCTCTCATCTTATCTAGTTTTTGCCTCCCTTCTCAACCGGAGTGCTGTCTGAAACTGTTCTTACCCCTTGTGCCATTCTTTCAATAGTTCCGGAGGTAGTGTGTTGTTGATTTCATCAAGTATCTTCTCATCTTGTCAAGCTCATGTTCAATTCCTTCCATTTACAGTCGGAGTGCTGCCCAAATTATATCAGTCTTATTCCTTATCTATCTTGTTTTAACCGGAGTGTTGTGGCTATCATTCCTCCTCTAACCGGACTCTCATCCAAGCGCTTTAATTTTACCAAGCTCATATTCTTTACCTTCCTTTTTCCAACCGGAGTGTTGTCGTAATTGATCCTTATCGTTCCTTGTACATCTCGTTTCATCTGGAGTGCTTGCATGTAATTCCTGTCCATTGCAACCCTTATTCTTATGTCTTTCAACCTACAGGGTTCTCGTAATGTTCCTTGTTCCTCTTTTCTAATGGACTGTTTTCAACTTTGTTCATCTTCGTTGTTTTTCTTTCTTTCAATTTGTTCAACCTCTCAAGGTTCGTGGCTTCACTCGTTTGTCCAAGAAGCAATTTATTTTACCTTTTCTCTTCCTCTCCCATTTCTCTCTGGTGCCATCCTAGATCTCGGGACGAGATCCTTTCGTAGTGGTGGAGTGTTGTGACGTCCCGAGACCGATGTGTCAGGTGTCTTCCAGTTATTTGCTGACATTGCCATGTCATTTGCTTGCGTGTTGCATTTCATCATGTCACCTCTTGCATCGCATCATGTCATCATGCCATCATTTCATTAATCTTATAACTTTTACAAATAAATTGTATGGATCTTTGATCCATTTAAATCGAGGGAAATGCACATGGTGATTTTCTCTTTATAACATATATCCTCCCAATATTATTAGGGAGCTATAAAATAATATTCCATTAGTTTGGAATTAACCACAAACACACTTGCAATTTAAACTCTCAAGTCTTTTCTGCTTCGAGTTGCTCCTCAAACCTTGCCATATATTCTTTCATCATTTTCCGGAGCTCCACCAAAAATCCGAACATTTTTGGACCTTCCTAACCCTCACTTCCTATTTGAACCATTTGAATTTAAATCAAATGAGTTTGAATTTAAACTTTGAAAAATGCCCACTCCATTTTTCTTGGAACGTACACATTTTTGCGAGTCCGGGAATATAGTCCACGTGCCCAAGTCCTTCCTCTAACCCTTTCTTTTCTCTCCTTCCTTTCTTTGCTTTTATTTTTCTGCTATGGAAAAAAATTAGGAGAGAGAGATCCTAATAACCCACAAGTATAGGGGATCGCAACAGTTTTCGAGGGTAGAGTATTCAACCCAAATTTATTGATTCGACACAAGGGGAGCCAAAGAATATTCTCAAGTATTAGCAGTTGAGTTGTCAATTCAACCACACCTGGAAACTTAGTATTGATGCGTCTCCAACGTATCTATAATTTTTTATTGTTCCATGCTATTATATTATCAACTTTGGATGTTTATGGGCTTTATTATACACTTTTATATCATTTTTGGGACTAACCTATTAACCTAGAGCCCAGTGCCAGTTTCTGTCTTTTCCTTGTTTTAGAGTATCGCGGAAAAGGAAAATCAAACGGAGTCCAATTGACCTGAAACTTCACGGAACTTATTTTTGGAAGGAAAGCAACCCGGGAGACTTGGAGTCCACGTAAGGGAAGCAACGAGGAGGCCACGAGGCAGGGGGCGCACCCTCCACCCTCGTGGGCCCCTCGTGGCTCCCCTGGCGTACTTCTTCTGCCTATATATCTCCATATATCCTAAAAACATCAGGGAGCACAATAGATCGGGAGTTCCGCCCCCAGAAGCCTCCGTAGCCACCGAAAACCAATCTAGACCCGTTCTGGCACCCTGCCGGAGGGGGAATCCTTCTCCGGTGGCCATCTTCATCATCCCGGTGCTCTCCATGACGAGGAGGGAGTAGTTCTCCCTCGGGGCTGAGGGTATGTACCAGTAGCTATGTGTTTGATCTCTCTCTCTCTCTCTCTCTCTCTCTCTCTCTCGTGTTCTTGATTTGGCACGATCTTGATGTATCGCGAGCTTTGCTATAATAGTTAGATCTTATGTTTCTCCTCCCCTCTACTCTCTTGCAATGGATTGAGTTTCCCCTTTGAAGTTATCTTATCGGATTGAGTCTTTAAAGATTTGAGAACACTTGATGTATGTCTTGTCGTGCGTATCTGTGGTGACAATGGGAAATCATGTGATTCACTTAATGTATGTTTTGGTGATCAACTTGCGGGTTCCGCCCATGAACCTATGCATAGGGGTTGGCACACGTTTTCGTCGTGATTCTCCGGTAGAAACTTTGGGGCACTCTTTGAGGTTCTATGTGTTGGTTGAATAGATGAATTTGAGATTGTGTGATGCATATCGTATATCATACCCATGGATACTTGAGGTGAAATTGGAGTATCTAGGTGACATTAGGGTTTTGGTTGATTTGTGTCTTAAGGTGTTATTCTAGTACGAACTCTAGGGCTGTTTGTGACACTTATAGGAATAGCCCAACGGATTGATTGGAAAGAATAACTTTGAGGTGGTTTCGTACCCTACCATAATCTCTTCGTTTGTTCTCCGCTATTAGTGACTTTGGAGTGACTCTTTGTTGCATGTTGAGGGATAGTTATGTGATCCAATTATGTTATTATTGTTGACAGGACTTGCACTAGTGAAAGTATGAACCCTAGGCATTGTTTCCTAGCATTGCAATACCGTTTACGCTCACTTTTATCATTAGTTACCTTGCTATTTTTATATTTTCAGATTACAAAAGCCTTTATCTATTATCCATATACCACCTGTATCACCATCTCTTCGCCGAACTAGTGCACCTATACAATTTACCATTGTATTGGGTGTGTTGGGGACACAAGAGACTCTTTGTTATTTGGTTGCGGGGTTGCTTGAGAGAGACCATCTTCATCCTACGCCTCCTACGAATTGATAAACCTTAGGCCATCCACTTGAGGGAAATTTGCTACTGTCCTACAAACCTCTGCACTTGGAGGCCCAACAATGTCTACAAGAAGAAGGTTGTGTAGTAGACATCAAGCTCTTTTCTGGCGCCGTTGCCGGGGAGGTTAGCGCTTGAAGGTATATCTTTAGATCTTGCAGTCGAATCTTTTTGTTTCTTGTTTTATCACTAGTTTAGTCTATAAAAGAAAACTATAAAATAATGGAATTAAGTTCGCCTCATACGCTTCATCTTTTAATATCTTTCGTGAGTATGATGGAAAGGAAAATTGATCCAAAGTGTTAGAAGAAGAATGCATTAAAATGTTTGGCACTAAATATTTGAATGATGAGCATGATTGCAATGTTGTTAGTATGAATTCCTTCAACATCCATGATGCTAATGATATGCAAAGCCACAAGATTGGGGAAGCTATGTTTGATGAAGATGATATTTTTTCCCCAAGTTTTGATGAGAATATTTGTTATGATGAAAGGATGCCTCCTATTTATGATGATTATATTGATGAAAGTGGTTTCGGCGAGGTCATGACTTTATTTAGTGACGAATCCACTATTTCGGAAGAGGTTCGAATTGATTATGAGAACAAAGTTGCTATCTATGATGATTATTGTGATTACATGTATGCTTTAAAGAATAATGATAACCATGAAACTTGTCATCGTGATTTTAGCTTTCAATTGGATTATGCCTCACATGATAGTTATTTTGTTGAGTTTGCTCCCACTACTATTCATGAGAAGAAGTTTGCTTATGCGGAGAGTAATAAAAATTCTATGCTTGTAGATCATGAAAATAATGCTTTATGTGCTGGTTATATTTTTGAATTCATTCATGATACTACTGAAAATTATTATGAGGGAGGAATATATGCTTGTAGGAATTGCAATAATATCAAGTTTCCTCTCTATGTGCTTAAAGTTTTGAAGTTATGCTTGTCTTACCTTCCTATGCAAGTTGATTCTTGTTCCCACAAGTTGTTTGCTCACAAAATCCCTATGCATAGGAAGTGGGTTAGACTTAGATGTTCTAGTCATATTCTTCATGATGCTCTCTTTATGTTACAATTCTTATCCTTTATGTGAGCATCATTGAAATCATCATGCCTAGCTAGGGGCGTTAAACGATAGCGCTTGTTGGGAGGCAACCCAATTTTATTTTAGTTCCTTGCTTTATGCTACTGTTTAGTAATAAATAATTTATATAGCCTCTTTTATGATTGAGTTTTTATGTTTTAATTAGTGTTTGTGCCAAGTAGAACCGTTGGGAAGACGTGGGGAAAGTCTTGTTGATCTTGCTGTAAAAAACAGAAACTTTAGCGCTCACGAGAATTGCTGCTATTTTTTATTGAAGAGTGCTATTTAGTTAATTCTTTTTTAAGATGATTAATATATAAATTCCTCACGTCCAGCAATTTATTTTAGAATTTTTGGGGTTTCAGAAGTTTGCGTTAGTTACAGATTACTACAGACTGTTCTGTTTTTGACATATTCTGTTTTTCATGTGTTGTTTGCTTATTTTGATGAATCTATGGCTAGTAAAAGAGTTTATAAACCATAGATAAGTTGGAATACAGTAGGTTTAACACAAATATAAATAAAGAATGTGTTCATTACATTACCTTGAAGTGGTGTTTTGTTTTCTTTCGCTAACGGAGCTTACGAGTTTTCTGTTAAGTTTTGTGTTGTGAAGTTTTCAAGTTTTCGGTAAAGATTCGATGGACTATGGAATAAGGAGTGGAAAGATCCTAAGATTGGGGATTCCCAAGGCACCCCAAGTTAATATTCAAGGATATCCAAGAGCCTAAGCATGGGGATGCCCCGGAAGGCATCCCCTCTTTCGTCTTCATTCATCGGTAACTTTACTTGGAGCTATATTTTTATTCACCACATGTTATGTGTTTTAATTGGAGCATCAATTTATTTTGTTAAGATTTTCTCACTGTTATTTAGAACAATGTTTTTCATCTTTTATTTCAATAAAAGTGGCACCGATAGCCTTTACTATGCCTATTTTAGAAGTCCACATGTTGCTGTTTGAAAACAGAAAGTTTACCGCTGTTGCAATAATTCCCTAGAAAAGTTAGAATGTGATAAAATGTTTAGACCTTTTGCATATTAAGCTCTGATAAATTTACTACAGTGGGAATTTCCTTTCATAATTTTTGGAGCTAGGGAAGTATAGATGTTGCTGCATTCTTTACAGACTGTCCTGTTTAGGCAGATTGCTGTTATGTTTGCATTGTTTGCATATGTTTGTTTATTTAATGATTCTATTTGAGGATAGGACTATTAAATATGCATAGGAATTTAGTATGCAATGTTGAATAATAATTTTAGTGATTTGCTACAGTAGAGTATGATAAGGTTTTTGCAATGGTTTATACTAACTTATCTGACGAGTCCTTGTTGAGTTTTGTGTGGATGAAGCTTTTGAGATTTAGGGAGACCATGATATGAGAGGAATTAAGGAGAGACAAAAGCTCAAGCTTGGGGATGCCCAAGGCATCCCAAGATAATATTTCAAGAAGTCTCAAGCATCTAATCTTGGGGATGCCCCGGTTGGCATCCCACCTTTCTTCTTCAACAACTATTGGTTAGTTTCGGTTGATCCTAAGTTTTTGCTTCTTCACATGATGTTTGCCATTCTTAGAATTCCATTTTATTTTGTTTTGCTTTATGTTTGAATAAAATACCAAGATCTGAAATTATTAAATGTTAGAGAGTCTTCACATAGTTGCATAATTATTCGACTACTCATTGATCTTCACTTATATCTTTGGGAGTAGTTTGTTGTTTGCTCTAGTACTTCACTTATATCTTTTAGAGCACGATGGTGGATTTGTTTTATAGAAACTATTGATATCTCATGCTTCACTTAGATTATATTGAGAGTCTTAAATAGCATGGTAATTTGCTTAAAATCCTAATATGCTAGGTATACAAGATTAATAATAAGATTCTCTTATGAGTGTTTTGAATACTAAGAGAAGTTTGATACTTGATGATTGTTTTGAGATATGGAGGTAATAATATCAAAGTCATGCTAGTGAGTAGTTGTGGATTTGAGAAATACTTGTGTTAAATTTTGTGATTCCTGTAGCATGCACGTATGGTGAACCGTTATGTGATGAAGTCGGAGCATGATTTATTTGTCTTCCTTATGAGTGGCGGTTGGGGACGAGCGATGGTCTTTTCCTACCAATCTAACCCCCTAGGAGCATGTGCATAGTACTTTGTATCGATAACTAATAGATTTTTGCAATAAGTATGTGAGTTCTTTATGACTAATGTTGAGTCCATGGATTATACGCACTCTCACCCTTCCACCATTGCTAGCCTCTCTAATACCGCACACCTTTCGCAGGTATCATGAACCCACCATATACCTTTCTCAAAACAGCCACCATACCTACCTATCATGGAATTTCCATATCCATTCCGAGATATATTGCCATGCAACTTAGCACCATTCTGATTATTATGACACGCTTCATCATTGTCATATTGCTTTGCATGATCATGTAGTCGACATCGTATTTGTGGCAAAGCCACCGTTCATAATTCTTTCATACATGTCACTCATGAGTCATTACACATCCTGGTACACCACCGGAGGCATTCATATAGAGTCATATCTTGTCCTAAGTATCGAGTTGTAATTCTTGAGTTGTAAGAAAATAAAAGTGTGATCATCATCATTATTAGAGCATTGTCCCAGTGAGGAAAGGATGATGGAGACTATGATTCCCCCACAAGTCAGGATGAGACTTCGGACGAAAAAAAGAGAGGCCAAAGAAGCCCAAATAAAAAAAGAGGCCATAAAAAAGAAAAGGCCCAAATAAAAAAAATAAAAAAATAAAAAATGAGAGAAAAAGAGATAAGGGACAATGCTACTATCCTTTTACCACACTTGTGCTTCAAAGTAGCACCATGATCTTCATGATAGAGAGTCTCCTATGTTGTCACTTTCATATACTAGTGGGAATCTTTCATTATAGAACTTGGCTTGTATATTCCAATGATGCGCTTCCTCAAAATGCCCTAGATCTTCGTGAGCAAGCGAGTTGGATGCACACCCACTTAGTTTCCTTTTGAGCTTTCATACACTTATAGCTCTAGTGCATCCGTTGCATGGCAATCCCTACTCACTCACATTGATATTTATTGATGGGCATCTCCATAGCCCGTTGATACGCCCAGTTGATGTGATACTATCTTCTCATTTTTGTCTTCTCCACAACCACCATTCTATTCCACATATAGTGCTATGTCCATGGCTCACGCTCATGTATTGCGTGAAGATTGAAAAAGTTTGAGAAGATCAAAAGTATGAAACAATTGCTTGGCTTGTAATCGGGGTTGTGCATGATTTAAATATTTTGTGTGGTGAAGATGGAGCATAGCTAGACTATACGATTTTGTAGGGATGGCTTTCTTTGGCCATGTTATTTCGAGAAGACATGATTACTTTATTAGTATGCTTGAAGTATTATTATTTTTTATGTCAATATTAAACTTTTGTATTGAATCTTATGGATCTGAATATTCTTGCCACAATAAAGAAGAATTACTTAGAGAAATATGTTAGGTAGCATTCCACATCAAAAATTCTGTTTTTATCATTTACCTACTCGAGGACGAGCAGGAATTAAGCTTGGGGATGCTGATACGTCTCCAATGTATCTATAATTTTTGATTGTTCCATGCTATTATATTATCAACTTTGGATGTTTATGGGCTTTATTATACACTTTTATATTATTTTTGGGACTAACCTATTAACCTAGAGCCCAGTGTCAGTCTCTGTTTTTTTCCTTGTTTTAGAGTATCGCAGAAAAGGAAAATCAAACGGAGTCCAATTGACCTGAAACTTCACAGAACTTATTTTTGGAAGGAAAGCAACCCGGGAGACTTGGAGTCCATGTAAGGGAAGCAAGGAGGAGTCCACGAGGCAAGGGGGTGCGCCCACCCCCTGGGCGCACCCTCCATCCTCGTGGGCCCCTCGTGGCTCCCCTGGCGTACTTCTTCCGCCTATATATCTCCATATACCCTAAAAACATCAGGGAGCACAATAGATCGGGAGTTCCGCCTCCAGAAGCCTCTGTAGCCACCGAAAACCAATCTAGACCCGTTCCGGCACCCTGTCGGAGGGGGAATCCTTCTCTGGTGGCCATCTTCATCATCCCGGTGCTCTCCATGACGAGGAGGGAGTAGTTCTCCCTCGAGGCTGAGGGTATGTACCAATAGCTATGTGTTTGATCTCTCTCTCTCTCGTGTTCTTGATTTGCCACGATCTTGATGTATCGCGAGCTTTGCTATTATAGTTGGATCTTATGTTTCTCCTCCCCCTCTACTCTCTTGCAATGGATTGAGTTTCCCCTTTGAAGTTATCTTATCGGATTGAGTCTTTAAAGATTTGAGAACACTTGATGTATGTCTTGCTGTGCGTATCTGTGGTGACAATGGGATATCACGTGATTCACTTGATGTATGTTTTGGTGATCAACTTGCAGGTTCCGCCCATGAACCTATGCATAGGGGTTGGCACACGTTTTCGTCGAGATTCTCCGGTAGAAACTTTGGGGCACTCTTTGAGGTTCTATGTGTTGGTTGAATAGATGAATCTGAGATTGTGTGATGCATATCGTATAATCATACCCACGGATACTTGAGGTGACATTGGAGTATCTAGGTGACATTAGGGTTTTGGTTGATTTGTGTCTTAATGTGTTATTCTAGTACGAACTCTAGGGCTGTTTGTGACACTTATAGGGATAGCCCAACGGATTGATTCGAAAGAATAACTTTGAGGTGGTTTCGTACCCTACCATAATCTCTTCGTTTGTTCTCCGCTATTAGTGACTTTGGAGTGACTCTTTGTTGCATGTTGAGGGATAGTTATGTGATCCAATTATGTTATTATTGTTGAGAGGACTTGAACTAGTGAAATTATGAACCCTAGGCCTTGTTTCCTAGCATTGCAATACTGTTTACGCTCACTTTTATCATTAGTTACCTTGCTGTTTTTATATTTTCAGATTACAAAAACCTTTATCTATTATCCATATACCACCTGTATCACCATCTCTTCGCCGAACTAGTGCACCTATACAATTTACCATTGTATTGGGTGTGTTGGGGACACAAGAGACTCTTTGTTATTTGGTTGCAGGGTTTCTTGAGAGAGACCATCTTTA
Source organism: Triticum aestivum (assembly GCF_018294505.1). Lineage (NCBI taxonomy): Eukaryota > Viridiplantae > Streptophyta > Magnoliopsida > Poales > Poaceae > Triticum > Triticum aestivum. The sequence continues at coordinate 233,854,725 of NC_057800.1, forward strand.
TCCTACGCCTCTATGGATTGATAAACCTTAGATCATCCACTTGAGGGAAATTTGCTACTGTCCTACAAACCTCTGCACTTGGAGGCCCAACAACGTCTACAAGAAGAAGGTCGTGTAGTAGACACCAAATATCTGCAGCAAAGTATTTAGTAGCAAAGTAATATGATAGTAGTGGTAACGGTAGCAAAAGGTAACGGTAGTAAAAGTAATGTTTTTGGGATTTTGTAGTGATGATAGCAATAGCAACGGAAAAATAAATAAGTGAAGAACAATATATGGAAAGCTCATAGGCAATGGATCGGTGATGGAGAATTATGCCGGATGCGGTTCATCATGTAACAGTCATAACCTAGGGTGACACAGAACTAGCTCCAGTTCATCAATGTAATGTAGGCATGTATTCCGAATATAGTCATACGTGCTTATGGAAAAGAACTTGCATGACATCTTTTGTCCTACCCTCCCGTGGCAGCGGGGTCCTTACTTAAACTAAGGGATATTAAGGCCTCCTTTTAATAGAGTACCGGAACAAAGCATTAACACAAAGTGAATACATGAACTCCCCAAACTACGGTCATCACCGGTAAGTATCCCGATTATTGTCACTTCGGGGTTAACGGATCATAACACATAATAGGTGACTATAGACTTGCAAGATAGGATCAAGAACTCTCATATATTGATGAAAACATAATAGGTTCAGATCTGAAATCATGGCACTCGGGCCCTAGTGACAAGCATTAAGCATAGCAAAGTCATAGCAACATCAATCTCAGAACATAGTGGATACTAGGGATCAAACCCTAACAAAACTAACTCAATTACATGATAGATCCCATCCAACCCATCACCATCCAGCAAGCCTATGATGGAATTACTCACGCACGGCGGTGAGCATCATGAAATTGGTGATGGAGGATGGTTGATGATGATGATGGTGACGGATTCCCCTCTCCGGAGCCCCGAACGGACTCTAGATCAGCCCTCCCGAGAGGTTTTAGGGCTTGGCAGCATCTCCGTATCGTAAAACACGATGAATTCTTCTCTCTGATTTTTTTCTCCCCGAAAGCAAATATATAGAGTTGGAGTCGAGGCCGGAGGAGCTCCAGGGGGCCCACGATGTAGGGGGTGCGCCCTAGGGGGACAGGCGCGCCCCCCACCCTCGTGGACAGGTGATGGGCCCCCTGGCCTTCATCTTTTGCAAGGATATTTTATATTTTATGAAAAGTTGTTCCGTGAAGTTTCAGGTCATTCCGAGAACTTTTGTTTCTGCACATAAATAATACCATGGTAATTCTGCTGAAAACAGCGTCAGTCCGGGTTAGTTCCATTCAAATCGTGCAAGTTAGAGTCCAAAACAAGGGCAAAAGTGTTTGGAAAAGTAAATATGACGGAGACGTATCAACTCCCCCAAGCTTAAACATTTGCTTGTCCTCAAGCAATTCAGTTGATAAACTGAAAGTGATAAAGAAAAACTTTGACAAACTCTGTTTGCTCTTGTTGTTGTAAATATGTAAAGCCAACATTCAAGTTTTCAGCAAAGATTATAACTAACCACATTCACAATAACGCTTAGGTCTCAAGTTTACTCATATCAATGGCATAATCAACTAACGATCAATAATAATAAATCTCGGATGACAACACTTTCTCAAAACAATCATAATATGATATAACAAGAATACAAGATGGTATCTCGCTAGCCCTTTCTGAGACCGCAAAACATAAATGCAGAGCACCTTTAAAGATCAAGGACTGACTAGACATTGTAATTCATGGTAAAAGAGATCCAGTCAAGTCATACTCAATGTAAACTAACAGTAATGAATGCAAATGACAGCGGTGCTCTCTAGCTAGTGCTTTTTAATAAGAGGATGATGACTCGGCATAAAAGTAAATAGATAGGCCCTTCGCAGAGGGAAGCAGGGATTTGTAGAGGTGCCAGAGCTCGATTTTGAAACAGAGGTGAATAATATTTTGAGCGGTATACTTTCATTGTCAACATAAGAACCAAGAGATGGCAATATCTTCCATGCTACACACATTATAGGCGGTTCCCAAACAGAATGGTAAAGTTTATACTCCCCCTTCCACCAACAAGCATCAATCCATGGCTTGCTCGAAACAACGAGTGCCTCCAACTAACAAGAGTCCCAGGGGGAGTTTTGTTTGCAATTATTTTGATTTAGTTTTCATAAAGCATGGGACTGGGCATCCCGGTGACCAGCCACTTTCTCATGAGTGAGGAGCGGAGTCCACTCCTCTTGAGAATAACCCGCCTTACATGGAAGATATGGACAACCCTAGTTGATATATGAGCTATTCGAGCATGCAAAACAGGATATTTATTTGAAGGTTTAGAGTTTGGCACTGTAGCGACCCAACCTCAAACGGTCAAGTCTCCGTCCTTCCGTGTCATCCCTGGATCGATAATGCTGACACACATAGTACTCGAAGGATTTATAACAGAGTAGCAATCACACACTTATTACATCGAATGTCTCAAAAGAGAACTTATTACAATAAATATGGCTTAAGGCCATCTAAGAAGATAACAACAGAAGGCTTGGAAGATAAAGTGAGTCCATCAACTCCAACGGCATAGCTGAGCTGCACGCCAATGACCTAACGAACCTTACTCCTCATTTGAAAAGTCTGCAACATAATACGTTGCAGCCTGAAACGGGTCAGCACATGGAATATGCTGACAATATAACACAGTAGAGCAAGAACAGAATAATGCTATCACTACATGTATATTTGGCTGGTGGAATGCTCTATGGTTATAGTTTTTGCAAAAAGCCAATTTTCCCTACAACAAAGGAATACATTTTAATTTAACTATCATGGTAGTTGAAACATCATTGAGAAGGTTCCTCCAGCTCAATCCCAATTAAAGTAATTATCAACCCAACAATATTAATTTAAAGAGTGATGAGGTACTTAAGATACTCCAAGTACTAGATACTCAGGATTTGTCCATAACCGGGGACACGGCTAATCATGATTAGTTTGTACACTCTGTAGAGGTTTGCGCACTTTTCCCCATAAGACTCGATCGCCTCCGTTGAATTTCTCGCACTACATGGTGTTTGAGAAACGGATGACCGAGACACAGTCTTTCAGAAACATTAACTCTCTACTCCGGGCAGACCATACCAAACCTACAACCCACTACCTGCTGATCTACCTCTTCGAGAGCTTCACGTAACTTACTCAACTATGCTAGAGCCCATAATAGCTTGTGGCTGCACATGGAAGTTTCTAGCATGAATCATCTCAGTTCCCTTTGAGCCTAGGTGGCGGTCCATAGGAAAATCACACGAAACCCCAGGATTTCCAAAAATACAGGCAACACTGGGTTCTCCAGGTGCCTCAATTCACCCAGATGTGTATTCAAGTTGCCACCTTAAGTTGAACCATTAATTGACAATCTCACATCTGTCATGGATTTCACTCACCCAAACCACGTCTACGAGCATAGCATAGCAATATAAGCAATGCGTCGAAGTAACTCCCAAGGGTTTGAATGTAACAGGGCAATAGGTTCTACCTCTTCATCTACTTCCCAACCCACATGTTAATGGCATCCTAATCATGCAATGTTTGAGGATTGAAACTAATGCATAAAACTGGGTATGGAAAAAGTATGATCAATGTGTTACTTGCCTTGTTGACGATCCGCGAAACCTAGGGACTCGATGTAGCACGCTTCGCACTCGGGAATTTTATCGCAAACAAACAATAGCATACATAAGCAATCAAGCAAAGAATCACAGGTAAATCTCAAATAAGAAGATCTAACCAGAAAGTTCAACTTAAGAACACCGGTTTGCAAAAACAATCAAATCAAACGGAGCAACGAAACTCAAACGGCGAAAGAAAACAAGACCCATTTACTAAACTGGACTAAGGTCAAATTTTACAGTAGCAAAATCTTGTTTAAGTTGATTAAACAGAAAGAGAGTCTTGAGACGAAGATCTAGGCACTTGAATCGCCTGATTCCGATAAACGAGCGAAAAAATAAACTGAAACGAAAATTGGATTAGAAATCGCGATTGAAATAATCGCGGAAAAATCCAAGAAAAAGAAAACTGACGAACAGACTAACGAACGAGCGTTCGTTGTCTGTAACTAACAAGCAAAAACCGTTCGTTTAAACGAACGTACGGACGAACGTCCGCTAAAGAGAAGAACCGGGAAAAACAGGCGAACCGATCTAAAAGAACGAACTAGATTTTTCAAAAAAAAAAACCAAATCGGTTTTCTTAAAAAGCCGGTGGCGAACGGCTACCTCATCGGGTCCGGCGAGACGCGGGCTCCGGCGGTGGGGCGGCGGGCTTGCGGGGCGGCGGG